>NW_007111566.1:180635-213639 GCF_000164805.1 Carlito syrichta
CCCGCGGGCTCAGGCAATCCACTCACCTCGGCCTCCCAAGGCACGGGATTACAGGCTGAGACACCGAGCCCGGCCTGAAATGGTATTTGAAGTTCAAGAATGTTGTGCAAGTACAATGACAATGGAGGCGGGAGTGTGCAACAGAACCTCCAACATGCCTAACAATTGCATGCATTCGTGATAAGCTTGAGATGCATGTGTGTGATGTGCACAAGGGAAGATCCGGGAGGCCTCGCACAGTAACAAGTCCTGCAGTAGTGCTCTGTAATCAGATGTGTCTGGACACTGATGGTAACCAATTTAAGCTCCTCTTATAATTGCAGAAATCAAACATGACGACATGACTTGTATTCATCTTTTGTTATCAGTATATATTGAGTATTAATATTTTAATACCTTTTTTCTTTTCTTTTCTTTTCTTTTTTTTTTGGATTTGGAGTCTCACTCTGTCACCCAGGCTGGAGTGCCATGGCACACTCACGGCCACCCCAGCATCAACCTGCTGGGCTCAGGAAATCCTTCTGCCTCAGCCTTCCAAGTAGCCGGAACTACAGACGTGCACTACTGTGCCCGGTTAATTTTTTTATTTCTTGTAGACACGAAATCTCACCAAGTTACCCAGGCTGCTCTCAAACCCCTTTTTTTCTTTTCTTAAAATGTGTATGCATTTTTTGGTACCCTCTATATATACCATAAGCATGGTCCCCAACTTAAAGATATTGATGATAAGTTCCGGGTGCAGCTGCCGCTCCTGTGGACTTTAGGTTTTAAAAGGATGAGTGAGAGAGCAAAGCTAACAGCAGCTCGTGGTCCCTGAGCACTTGGCACATGCCAGGCTCTGTGTTGCCTCTCGCAGGCCTTGTCTCATCTGCTCCCAAATGCCGCCTAGGCGATAGGTGCTATGATTACAGGCATTCCACAGATGCAGTCGGGAGTTTCACAGATACTGAAGGAACGGGTCTTAGGCCGCACAGCAAGTCAGTGACAGGGCCAGGATTTGGACCCAGGTTATCATGCTCTTGGCCACTGTGCGGCACTGCCTGTCTGGCGTGTCTTCATCATCATAGCATAAGCTACCTCACTATCCATCCTGCAGATTTTTATCATGATCTCCTGAAAACACTTCAGATTCCAAACAGTCACTGCTATTTACTGCTGACTGGGACACACACACACACACACACACACACACACACACACTTGCCAAGGAACGTACAGAGACTCGAGTGGAATCGCTGTAAAAGGTACAGCTTTTCTTTTAATATTGACCTCGCCACATACATTACTCAGTGATTCCTGACCAGAAGTTGGAGAGGTAGTCTGCATGTTGAGTGATCTTAGAAGGGCCTGGGCGAGGATGATGAGGGTGTTGGAGCTTTGAAGGCGGAGCCACACAGGAGGCAAAAGGTTCCTGTCTATAACTCCTTGAGTCTTCAGGAAAATTAGAAGCATCATGAGTGCAGGCCTTGGGTACAGCAAAGGGGCCAGTGCTGGCTTGCACCTCCAGGAGCAGATGTGCAGGACAGAATGAGACAGAGGCTGGAACTGGAAAAAGCTGGGGGTGGTGGGACTCTGGACTCTGAGGTGAACTGGAAGGGCAGGTTATGGAATTGGGAATGTGAGTCAAGTTCACCCAAATCTGTTGGGAAAAGATTGCTCAAGTAGTGTCTGGGTCATGCACATTCTTGAAGTCCCTGTACATCTAGCCACATATTTTCAAAGTCCCAGACTCTTCTAGCCCAGGGTTCTGAGACAGAGGTGAACTGAGGCTGGGGCAGCAGAACCCTGAAGAGTCTAAACATCACTGCTGGAACCTCCAGGCCTGAAAAAACATGATTCTGCCTCAAAAATCCTTTGAGTTCTTGCCTTTCCTCTCCCCACTACTTCAGCTTCCTTTTTTTTTTCTTCCCATCCCTCTTCTCCCACTAGCGAAAGAATGTTGACCAGTTTATTTGGGGCTTGCCAGCTTCTAGAAGTGGTGTGAACTGGAGGTATGAAGCTGGAAGATTCAACTTCCTGCAGTGCTGTCCCCTAATTGGAAGTGAGGACTGGAGTAAGACAATGCCATTCATGTATGGTTATGTTGGGAGATACTTCTTGGAGACATTCACCGGCAGCTCTAAATTTCAAAAGCCCCTATATTCCTCGGTGGGACAGAGTCTTCACACTTAGGTCTGGAGCCTCTTCCATGAGATTCCAGAAAAAGTTTTCATAAACTTTCCAACAACAAGTCAGTGCTGGGTCTAGTCGACTGTTACTGCCTCTTTAGCCAAATGGGAGGGAATGTGTTGCTTTTGAAAACACTGTCTTCACAAGGTAATGTATTAGGCTGCAAATCTGGACTTTTTTCTCTCCCTCCCCTTTACCTTTTTTTTCTTGCTAATTGGCAGAAAATTAATGAACGAGGCACTGATTGAGCAGATGCTCCTCATGGAAAAAGGCAGAATTGTCGTTTTTCTTACCTTCTTTTTTTGAGCACATCAAGAAGGTAGTAACATGTGGCAGGTCAGAAATTAAGAGAAGGTAACAGTACAGATTGTAAGGAACACAAAGGAGTTGGGGGATGTGTGTTTGTGTGTGAGTGAGTGTGTGTGTGTGTGTGTGTGTGTGTGTGTGTGTATTTTCTCTTTTGTTTTAACTTCCTTGCATCTTTTTTTTTAAGCTCATATTCAGCTGCAGCTCATAATTAGCAGCTAGGCCTCTGGGACCTAATTAACCAATTTAATTAACAAAAAAAGCACACAAGTCACCCTGACATTTGTCAGCCATTAGGAGGGATGTCAGACTGGCAGTTTCAGCCAACACATTAATGATTAGCTCATTTGTGACTCACTTTTACTCCATGATCCTCCTGGAGAGCCAGCCTGTAAGCCACACTGCCCAGAGCTGTGGGGTCAGTAGCTTGACCTTCAAAGGTCAATAGGAAGTGGTTTTCTGGCTCTCCCCCTGGATCAAGGGGCCCCGTCCCAACCTTAGCTAAGATGTGCCTGTAGTTCTCCCAAGTTTCCGCTGAAGTCCTTTTGGATAAGCCCAATACTCTTGGCTATTTCTCCAGGGGATGAGAATTCAGCAAAGCCTTCTTTCTTAGGGAAGAACTAATTTAAATTTTATTATTATTAATATCATTTTTGGCCTGTTGGCTCCTATATTTACTTCCCGCACTCGACAGGGTTTCTGCAATCAGCCCCGGCAGGCGATTTCTTCATTTGGGCATGGCCTTTGTTCTTAGAGTTGATTAACTTCAGTATCCTATATGATGCAGACAGGTGTTTATATAGTGCCTTGGCTATCTTTGCCTCTGATCTCTCTTAATTTAACTCTACTTCCCCAGAAGCCCTACTTTACTAGTAAGCAAAGAAGCGTAACTAAATACAAGAGGTTGACAGATAAAGAGGAAGGTGGTAAGGTGCTAAAATATCAGAGCACTGGTTATATGGCTCCTGATGTATTCCTTTTTCTTATCTTAGTCAGTCTCCAAGGAGGCTTCTAAGGACCTGTCTTGCTGGCCTGAAGAAAAGTAATCACCAGATATTGTTTAGAGGTTGTGCTCGGCTGCATGTTCCAGGAAACTCAAGTAACATGGACTTAAACACATAGGAGTTGTTCTCCCCTGAGAGGAGGTGCTGAGGGAGGCAGTCAGGACTGGTACTGCTGCTGAACAACTTCATCAATACCTCTGGCTCCCTTTATCTTTCTGCCCCAATGGCCATGCCATGTGTGGAGTTTGTCCTCATGGTTGCAAGATGGCAGTTCCCATACTTCTGGGTGTCATGACTGCATTCCAGGAAGGAAGAAGAGGGCTCAGAAAATAGACAAAAATCTTTGTGAAGTCTGCTCTTGTCAAGGAAACAATAGCGCTCCAAGGAAGCCCCGCCCATGGAGCCACCTCAGCTACAAGAGATACTGGGAAATTGGGCTATTCTTGGATGAACACATTGCTGCATTGGACAAAACTGGGATTCTCTTGGTAAGGAAGAAGGGAAGGATAGATACTGGTCAGCCAGCAATGCGTACCATACCCATTTACAGAGTCTGTATTAGGGAAACATATTTTCCTTGTAAGAATCCTACTGGGAGGTGATGATATTCCTGTCTGACAGATGAGACAAGGGTGCTCGGTGAGGTTAAGTAGTTTGTCTAAGGTCACACTGCTGGCTCATGATTAGAATTCAACATGCTAGACCTGAAGCCTGGGTTTTCTTCTGCTAATATCAATGGTGCACTAGCTGTGGATTTTCAAACGCTCAGTCTGTAGCCACATAGTGGGAGTCCCTGATGATCAGATTTTGCCCACCTGAAAAATGGGAGAAGGAAAACCCAGAAGACATTCTTGCCCTTCCAGCATGCCTCTGTTGCTTGCCTGGTTCTGAGCCATATGCTAATAGCACACATATGGGTTTCATTTCCTCTGGAGCGTGCCCAAGTAAGCCTCCAAAGAAATCTTTCTTGCCACCCTCTGCCCCTTCCCATCAGCCCTCAGCCCCTGCTCTCACACAAAGGTGACCGTTCAAACTGGAGACACCCTGGGCTGTGCAATTAGATTGAAGGAGAAAACGGACCCGGTTTCAAAAGGTGACTCCCTACCATTTTGAAATAAGACTTCATTAATTGCAGGCCCCTATTGATTCATTACCATGAAACTGCCTGGAGTGCTTGCCTGTAGCATAACCTTTCTCAACAGAGGGAACCGGACATTCTTTGCGGGTAATCTACAGGGCCCAACAGCAAATATCTAGAATCGGGACTATTCATGCATGAACAATATAGCAGCTCCTTATTGTTACATCCATTGTTCTCAAACAAAGAGCAACGGGCAGGTGAAATCTATTTTAGCTGAGAAGGCTCTACAGAAATCCTTGCTACCGAGCATTTGATACTGATCACAGAGTCACATCAGGGAACAGCAGCTGAAAGGAGAAAGTCGTTTTTATTTCTGAACTTTAGAGGAGACAACCTCTCCTCTGCTCTGGCTCCCCAGGACTTAGGCCTCTAAGTCCTGGGAGTGAGGATTTTGTTTTGTTTTGTTTTTAATGCCACTCAATGAGAATGGGTTTCTCAGGGGAATTGTGGGGTGGACAGTCAGGAGGAGGAAAAAAAGGTATTATACAATGTTGCATTTGGGTAACACATGTGAACTCTGGATTCATTCAATTTTAAAATCAAGTCGTGAGCTGTGAATTATAACGAAGGGCGTGGCAGCTTAAGGATTGATTGTGCCTAACTGGGACCATTTGGCACAGCTGATCTAGTGCTGGAAAACGGGAACCTGATTCCGCCCTGAATTTGCTTGTGCTCTTAGCCAGGTAGTGGAAATGCTGCCTGCTCAGTTCACCCTCCCACTCCGAAGGATGAGAGCTCATCAAAGGTGGTCCTCCTGAGACTTCTGTAAGGTCCGACATATGTGAGGGCGGAGAAGAGGTGGACAGACAATTCTGCAGAGTAAGATATGGACAGGAAGCAAGATACTACTTAGTCCAGTCCTTATATCACAGCAACAGGACCAGGGAGGGGACCTGGTTTACCCTGTTGGTGAGTGCTGAGATTAGACGCCAACCCACAACTCTTCATCCTCCATGGTAATTTTCAGTAAGCAGTGTGGTACTGAACTGGGTCAGGAGGACAGCAGCAATTTAGCTTGGGGCTTGCGATGGGAGTGGTGTCGGGGGATGGTATATTCCAATTATTTAACAACCAGTCCAGCGTGGGCAACACTAGGTCAAGCAAACAGGATGGACACCAATCCAAACAACCAGTCATGCCCCACCCATGGGTCCTTGTGCCAACCCTCAGGCCTGCCCTCGACCTCTGTGAAACCATCATGGCACAGGCCAGGGATGGAGCCTGTGAAGGGGCCTTCATCACAGGCCAAAAGCAGGAGCAGCCGAAGGCGGTCACCCATTCACTGACTGGTGTGTTAGGAAAGGAGGTGATTCCATTCACTGTTTGGAATAATTTATTCTACAAATATCTAGAAAGGTGTATGGAAAATAAACAAAGGCCAACCAAATGAGGAAAGCAGAGGCTATTTGTTCTGAACTTGTTATAACAAAGGAGTCAGACATTATCACTTGCGTTTGAACAGACTCCCAGCAGGCAGAGGAATGGGAAAGCTTTAGAGTGGAGACAAAGGAAGCCTCAGGTGTGCCCTGGTTGGAGGCTGTTGGCTTAGGGGAGCCATGGGTGGGCTATCTTGAAGAGGGGCATTCTGTGTGATTGGTTAGGGTGCGTTTTTGACTTCCTTTGGTTGTTCTGAGTTGGGAGTGGGGACAAAAATGAGAGAATCTGCCAGGTATTAATCAAGTCCTGGACATTTGGGGCCAATTGTTACAGGGGTTATTGTTGCGCTTTCTGGATTATTACTAGAGATAGCAAACACTTTCTGTAAATCCAATTTACAGCAGATTGGCTTCCTGGGTTATCTGTCATAGATACAAGATTGCTGCCGGTTGTGAGTCAGAGTTCTGTTTTTCTATATGGTCTGGTCATTTTCTGTCTGCATATTCAGTCTCTCAGCCATCAGGTTGTCTCTAGTCTGGTTCAATCATTTGCCCCCACTGTTCCTTTTCTGGGGGAAAATAAAAATAATCACGTGCGAGGATTTGCTTTGATGTGCCTTCTTTAGAACCGTCACCTGTCCCTGGAGGATTGTCGTTTAGGTGTTCTCAAATGAGAAGCTCCTCTGGAAGAGCTGAAACTGACTGCTTCCTGTGGGAAACACCATGTCGCCTCGTTAAGCTCTCCGACAAGACAAGAGATTTCTCTGGAGGTCTTACATCTACCTTTCTTCTTCTTCCCTGGAGTCCCACACAATCAAGCAGGGTCACGTCAAATCTGGGGCAACATCATCTTGCTTTGAGCTTTGTGCTGCACCTCTCATGATTCTGGCTCCAGTGGTGGGTGCTAGTATTCCCGCCATGTGGTTCCGTGTGCTTGTTTAGCTCTATACAATATAATCGTAGAAATATAATTGTATGGAACACGGAAGTCTTGTATTCACTACCACAGTCAAGATACAAAACTGTTCTTCCCCACAAGGATCCCTCCCTCAAGGATTGCTTGAGTCCAGGAGGTCATGGGTGTGGTGAGCTGTGGCTATGCCTTTGCACTCCAGCCTGTGCAATATATAACCAAAATCTCTCCCTCCCTCTACCTCCACCTCACACCCTATCCCAAATCTCTGGCAACCAGTAATCTGTTCTTCATTTGTATAGCTTGGTCATTTGAAGAATATTATATAGGCCAAGTGCAGTGGCTTATGCCTGTAATCCCAGCACTTTGAGAGGCCAAGGCAAGACGATTCCATGAGCCTAGGAGTTTAAGACCAGCCTAGGCAACATAGTAAGAACTTGTCTCTGCAAAAAAAAAAAATAGCCAAGTGTGGTGGCATGAGCCTGTAGTCCCAGCTATTTGAGAGGATGAGGTGGGAGAATCACTTGAGCCCAGGGGGTCGAGGCTGTGGTGAGCTGTGATTGTGCCATTGTACTCCAGCCTGGGCAACAGAGTGAGATCATGACTCCAAAAAAAAAAAAAAGAGAGAATGTTATGTAAATAGAGTCACATAACATGTAACTTTTGGGAAATGGCTCCCCTCGCCCCAGCATAATTCTCTGGGGATTGTATCAATAGTTCCTTTTCATGACCGAGTAGTAAGCCATTGTTTGGGTGTGCCACAGTTTGTTTAGTCATTCACTCACTGACTCACTGAAAGGCATCTGGGTTGCCTCCAGGTTTGGGGTGTTAGGAATAAAGTTGCTATAAACATTCTGGTACAGGTTTATGTGTGAACACAAGTTTTCATGTCCTGGAATAAATGCTGAGGAGTACCATTGCTGGGTCATATGGTGATTGCATGTTTAATTTTATAAGAAACTGCCAAACTATTTTCTTGTGTGGACATTCCAACAATAAATGAATTATCCAGATTTTCTGCATCTTCTTTAGCATTTAGTGTTGTCCATATTTTTTATTTTAGTCTTTCTCGGAGATATTAGTGATACCTCACTTTGGTTTTAATTTGCATTTTTCTAATGGCGAATAATGTTGAATATTTGTTCATGTGTTTATTTGTCATCTGGTATATTCTCTTTGGTAAATGTCTTTTCCCATTTCCTACTTAGATTGTATTTTTTGTTGTTGGGATTTGAGAGTTGGTTTTTATTTAAAATATATTCTAGATAATAGTTATTTGTTAGATATGTGTTTTGGGTATATTTTCTCTTTAATATGTTTTTAAGAGCCTTCATAGGCTTGCTTATAACCTTTGCTACCAATCTTATTTTTTTCTTTAATATCTTAAATTCTTCAACCATAAATTTTCCAGTCACAAATATTTTGGAGAAGATAACTTTTGGGTTGGAGAAGGGCCATCAACCATCTACACATAAATCTGATCTGTAAATGGAGACTGAGTTGAACAAGCAGGTAACATGCCTCATCTTTCTCAAGCTGCAACATCAGCACCAGCTGTTTTGATGGACTCTTTGAAAATGACTTTTATTTCCCTTCTCCAAACAAGCTTCCTATATAACATGCTGGCATGCAATTCAGTTCCTTCTCTGCTCACTTGAACTGGCTAGATAAACCCTTGTCATGTCTAAAAAAGTCTATATATTCCAGATCTCTTGGATATCACCATCCTGGGATACAAACTAGGTCATGATTACTTTTAAGGTCAACATTAGGAAGCACAAGAACTCATCATCCTGACTATGGGAAATGAGCCCCTCTCAAGGAAGCTACCATGCAGTTATGGATAGCCCCTGAAGAATCCTTACATATTTGCTATTCCTCCGTGTATTTATGAAATGTCCCCAAGTGCCAGAGGCTGTACTAGGTGCCTGAACATAACAGTGGCTACAGCTGACATGACCCCTACACTCACAGAGAGGATGACTCAGTAGCCACAATCCAGCTTGCCAGCTGAATCATCATACCTTGTTTCTTCTCTCCTCAGGTTTCCACTTGTTCCATACCTCAAGAATGCTCTTGAAGAAGCCTTACTACTGTCACAGGAGAACGGTCTTGATCAGTCCAAGGATCCTGACTCCAGATGTGTCCACAGTTCCCAATCCTCAGGTGCTAGGATGTCTCTGGGGTCTGTGCAGAGGTGTGGGAAGGTTCCCTTTCCATCAAGGTGTAATACTTGGTCATTGTGCTCAAATGTGGCTGTGCTTGTACCTAAAACCTCACAAAGCCCTGGATTCTGGGCTTTCACCCCTTGTCTTGAATGCTCATTGATTTATGAGCTTTGCTCCTCTAACCACAGAAACTCAAAGTTTTCATATGAAGGCTGCCAGAGGTCAGACACTAGACTCTCCCTCTACCTTCCTCTCCCCTATGAAACAATAGCCCATGGAATTTAGAAACTCAGCTTTTAGAGACCCAGGTAAAATCCAACCGCACCCAGTAATGTCCAGTTGAAGAAAACCAGTAGGCAAAGGAGGTGGCTGAATATGTTTGGAAAGGTGTTGGAGGCTTGGATGGGCAGCACTGAACAATGAAGAAACAAAACACAAAGATTGAAAATAAAAGAGGGAAGCTCTTAGCCAGGTGCAGTGGCTCATGCCTGTGATCCCAACACTTTAGGAGGTCAAGGCAAGAGGATTGTCTGATCTAAGAGACCAGCCTGATTTCAAGACCAGTCTGGGCAACATGGTAAGACCTCACCTCTATGATAAATAAAAAAAATTAGCTACACATGCTGGCACACACCTTTAGTTACAGTTATTTGGAAGGCTGAGGTGGAAGGATTGCCTGAGCCCAGCAATCGTGACTCTGTCCTGGAATGGAACCAACTAGTTAACTCATTCCTTTCTCTGTTCTCTTTAACATCTATTAAGATTTACTGTGTATCAGACTGTGTGACAAGTACTTCATGTGCATTATTATAAGGTACCACCCTGGACAAGTTACATAATGTAACCTCTCTTAGCCTCAATGTAGTGGGTCAAGGCTGCATTGGCCATGATCCTGCCACCGCTCTCCAGCCTGGGTGATGAGTAAAACTCCATATCAAAAAAAAGAGAGAGAGATAGAGAGAGAAGCCCTTATGGCAAAGTCAGGACTTGTCAGAAAAAAAGAGGATTAGGCAAAACTTAAGGTAGAAAAGACCATTGAGTCCTTATGGATGATTCTTAAAGATCACCCCTCTCCCCACCACCAAATCAAGATGGCAAGTTTAGCCATATTCTCCCAACGGGGAAGGCCATAGGCAACACAGATTAGACCATGAAAATTATATTGATCTTTTAAGTTCTCTTCTGTAGGAGCTTAAAAACTTCTTTGCATGTTTCATCTAATGTGTTTTTATCTAATATATTTCCTAAAAAGGCTTCAGATATTTTTGTTGACCCGTCTAAGGTCACTGAAAACTGGAAGAACAAATGTGATCATAAATAAGACATTACAGTCAGAAATGTTGATCTCCTTTGGGAAGAAACTCTGCTTAATTCCTCTTTGCCTCTCCACTACTGTTCAGTCCGACACAAATTAGGAACTCAATAAATGTTCTTTGAATGAACAGATTAACTTGCTTGTTCAAGGCCAGGGCAGGGACTTTAGGGGTCCCATTACTCTATCCCCTCTGTGTTTTATTTTTCTTTGCCTCACATTAATTTGCAGCTTCTGACACAAATTAGGTGCTCAATAAATGTCCGTTGAATGAATGAACGAATCAACTTGTTTGTTCAGGGTTGTTTACCACTTTGAACAAGTCTACTACTTTTCAAAGAGAGACTCTCACAGCAAGAGCAGCCAGAATGAGATGCCCCTAGTTAACAGAATTTTTCCTCCAAGGTCTCATTAAGTTCCAGTCTAAGATTATCCATTCGTTTATTAAAACTGAGAGTGAGTTAGGGGGTCTGGGACTTTGGGGGTGTACACACCATGAAACAAATGGCCCTGTTGCTGAGGGGCATAGAGGACGGTTCAAGTCAGACCCCATGCTTTCCACCCTGCCCACCCTCAGCCTGTCCCTAAGCATTTGTCCTTAATGGTTAATGCTGAGTGTATTTCAGGGGAAATTTAATCCATGTGGTTTTGATTCATTTACACTTAACTCACAAAAACACTTATATTTTTTCTGGGAGAGTTTGTTGCCATTTGGGAAGCATTTTCAGATGTGATAAAAGCTCAGGAAAATAATCAGGAAAGAGTCTGAAAGTTAGTCGTGGAAACAAGGCAGGTTCAACACACCGGGAGGCTGAGGGCCGGGTCTGGCCTTTCCTCGATCTGGTTCAGAGATGGTCAATTTTGGTCCCAGTTTTCTTCCTTTTCTTTGGAAGTAGACTAGCTTAGAGAAAGATGGGATGAGGGGCCCCGTACTGGAAGAGTGTGGAGCCGGGAGGATGCAGGCTTGGGCCCACACCTTCAGACTGACAGGCAGAGGGTAAAGATGAACTGTTCCAGTCCTCTGTGTAAAAATGCTCATGAAATCCAGTTGTGCAGCCTCTGTCATCCTTGGGAGAAATGGCCCCGATGCCAGGGTTAATAGATGGTTATGGTGGACGAGGCTTGGACACCGAGTCTGACTCTCCCAATATGTCCAGTACATGTGAGGACCAAAGACCAGAAGTAGCTTGCCAAAGTTCACATATCAGGTAAGAGACAGAGTAGGGCCTAAAGCCAAGTCTCCTTCATCCCCCCTTTACTGCAGATGTGGCTCTGTCCTGGAATGGAACCAACTAGTTAACTCGATCCTTTCTCTGTTCTCCTTAACATTTGTTAAAATTTACTGTGTATCAGACTGTGTGACAAGTACTTCGTGTGCATCATTATAAGGTGCCACCCTGGACAAGTTATGTAATATAACCTCTCTTAGCCTCAAGAGATGGTGAACATGGTGGTTAGGAGTGGGAGATCTGAGCCACACTGCCCAGGTTCAAATCCTAGCTCTGCCACTTACTGGTTGGCTTGGTGGATCTTGAGCAAGTACTTAATCTTTGTGCCCTTCAGTTTCTGTCTCATAAGTGTGCTATCAGGCTGGCCATTATTTCAGATAACCCTCCATAATGACCCAACGATGTAGTTATTCTTTTTTTTTTTTTAAGTTGGAGTCTCACTCTGTCACCCAGGCTGGGGTGCAGTGGCTTGCTCACAGCTTTCCACAGCCTCATCCTCCAGGGCCAAGCAATCCTTCCACCTCAGCTTCTTGAGGAGCTGGGACTATAGGTATGTGCCACCACATCCGGCTAATTTTTTTCTTTTTTCCTTTTGCTTTTGGTAGAGATGAAGTCTCGTTATGTTGCCTGGGCTTGTCTCAAACTTCTGGGCTCAAGCAATTCTCCCACCTAAGTCTTCCAAAGTTATGGTATTACAGGCATGAGCCACTGCGCCTGGCTGATGTAGCTATTCTTGTTACCACCATATTGTAGATGAGGACACTGAGGCTCATGGCAGGCACAATAGTTGTCCCAGGTAATTAGCAGAGCTAACATTCAAACTCAGATCTTTTTGACTCCAGAGAAGCAGGTATCTAGAATTTATTGGAAAATGTGGTGGAGTATGTTTGTTTAGCTTTATCTATTTATTCATGATATAGCCTAGGCACAGCACAATTTCTCTTACATCTTTAATATCTACAGCATAAAATGCTTATGATTGATATGAAGCATCAAATAAATTTCACATAAAAATTTTTATTGTCATATTGGCACTTGATTTACTGATCTATTTGGGGAATGTTTCTACAGTAAACAAATGCATTCAGGCCTAAGAGTGAGAAACTCACACTTGCATACACACCAAAATGAATATATAAACTCACATAACTGGAAAAGTTCATGGTTGAATCCAGTTGCTCAGAAGGTGTCACCAGGAATCTGTCTCACTGTCTCTTCTCTCTGCTTCCCTCCAGGTTGGCTTCAGTCTAGGGCAGTTCTCCCCAAGTGGGGGCAACCTGGCCACCCGCTACTCCAGGCTGATGGACAACCAGCTTAGCAGCCTCCACAGAAAAGATAGCGTGTTCTCCAGATTCCAATAAAACCTCAGGACTGATCCTCTTCCGGTCTGGCTCAGGATGCACACCCACCTCTGAAATGATCACTCCTCCAGAATGGGAAGCCCACAGATTGGTCTTCCCTGGTCATGTGTTCATTCCCAGAGCCAGTGAATGATCAGGCTCATGCAAACCAGAAGACTGAGAGTAAGGAAGGGGTGGCCCCCACAGGAAAGCTTGTGATGCTATTATGAGAAGAAGGGGAAATAGATGCTGGACTGGTAGAAACATCAGCTGTCCACTCCAAGTCACCAAACAAGAGTTGAGGAAAAAATAAGTTAGCTGCCTGAATCGTATTTGACACCTCATTGGACCCAGACCCTCAAACCTTAAACATTCTGATAACAACCATTTTTCCTTTATTTAGAACCAATTCAATCAGTGTCTGCCAGGGCACCCTAAAAACCAAGGTGGCAAGAAGAGCAAAACAGCACCTTGCATGGGGGCTAGGCTGAGTCTATCCTCTGGGCTGTCTTACCATCCTCAGCTCTGCAAGGTTGGCGAATGTCACCGTTGTCCTACTGAAGTAGAGGAAGCTCTTTGGAGATATTAATGTTTTCCTTCCTCTGAGAGGACCTAAAAATGGCCTTCCCTCAGGGGTCTGAGCAGGGTTAACCTTGGCCCTGATTATCTTGAAACAACAAGATCTTCCTTGAGGTCAGATGAGCTGGGGATAGTGCTGGAATGGGCCCAAGCTCTCAGGGACTCTTCATCCCACAGATATGCAATCCAGTCACTCAGGTCAGATCACCTAGGAGTAGTTGAGGGTGGGCTGGACAGAAGTGAATGGCACATTGGAAGTTGGCGGAACAGCCATTTAATAATTATCTGACATCCTATGTTTGTCCACATGTGGAGCTATAGATGGCCCCTTTGGACTGAACTGGCCCATTGGCCTAATGCAACAAGCACTTAAGTGCCTGTTGTTGACCTGGGAACAAGACAAGAAGTGACATTCGAGTTGTTTCCATCAACCCCTTAAGACAGCTGGATGCTGTGGAAAGACTTTGGGCTTTAGAGTCAAACTGACCTGGGTTTAAGCCCAATTCCCTCACATATTTGCTTGTGAACTTTGGTCTCCATTTCCTAATCATCTGTAAAACAGGGACCCTAATACAAGGGCTGATGTCTCAGGCCTGCCCTGAGGATTGCACGAGATGACATGTATCAGGCCCAGTAGCCACCACCGTAGAAGTCACTCAACAAGGGTAGTGGCCTCCCTTGCTCCCTCCCTTGGTTGATTCCGTGTTGTCGTGACTGGCCAGATGGTTGGACAAATCCTTTTTCTGCACATAGAGATGGGCACTGGCACTATGTTTTCTTTTTTTGAGTTGGAGTCTCACTCAGTCACCCCAGCTGGAGTGCAGTGGAACGCTCCCGGCCACCACAGCCTCGACCTGCTGGGCTCCGGCGATCCCTCCGCCTCAGTCCTCCAAGTAGCTGAAATTACAGGCACACGCTACCACGCCCGGCTAATTTTTTGATTTATTGTAGAGACAAGGTCTTACCATGTTGCCCAGGCTGGATTCAAACCCGTGGGCTCAGGCAATCCTCTCACCTTGGCCTCCTAAAGTGCTGGGATTATAGACTTGAGCTACTGTGCCCGGCCACTGGCAATATCTTGAATGATCAGAGATAGTAAATGATCACATGGACACTTGGTTGGCTCAACTCTCTGAACAACTCCTTCAGGCAATAGGAAGAGGTGGGAGTTACTAGATGAAATTTGACCATTAATCAGCCAAACACACACCTTAACAATCACCCTGCGGCTTTAGTTATGACTCCAAATGCAGATTTAAACATTTATATTTAGCTTTGCTAGTCATGGCATCTAATAATAATAACAACAGACATAAAATAAAAATAATAACAACAGACACTAGGTACTGAGCAAAATACTTAACACACTTTTCATGCCTCATTTAATCCCCATCACAGTTTTTATTTTATTAATTAATTAATTTTTAAAATTTTAGTTGGAGTCTCACTTTGTTGCCCAGACAGGAGTGTAGTGGCATGCTCCTGGCCACCACAGCCTCAACCTGCTGGGTTCTGGCGATTCTTCTGCCTCAGCTTTCCAAATAACCAGAACTACAGGCATGCGCTACCACACCCGGTTAATTTTTGATTTATTGTAGAGACGAGGTCTTGCCAAATTGCCCGGGGTGGGTCTTGAACCCGCGGGCTCAGTCAATCCACTCACCTCGGCCTCCCAAAGCCTGGGATTACAGGCCATTTGTATCTGTATTATTATTCCTTTTTACGGATGAGGAAGCTGAGACTCTAAAAGGTTAAGTCAAGGCAACAGCCGGTTGTATGTGAGGTCCGTGGGCATAGTGCCCCCTAGTGTTGCGGGTGCATAACAATAATAAAAAGAGCAGGCAGCACTCAATTTGGCATCTACAACACACCAGACGTCACAGGTATCTGTCCTTTAATCCTCACGACCATCCGGTGCCAAATCTCACAGACCATACACCGAGGCTCCTGGCTAAGTAGCTTGCCCAAGGTCAACAGCTAAAAAATGGTGGCAGCTTCTATAGTCCCTGCCACGACACCTCCACTTTCCCTTTGTAGCACCCTTTGTCATTGTGATTAATTGATTCCACCCCCGCCCACTAGCTGGATGCTCCATGACCACAGAATAGTCATTCTTGTGTCCCCAGGACCTGGCAGAACATCTGGATCATAGACAGTACTGAATAAACATGTGTGGAAAAGTGAATGAATGAATGAATGAGTGAGTGAGTGAGTGAGGTATACTAGTCAAATAGCAGGAAGAGTTTTACAGCAAAAATTTTCCATTATTTCACACCGAATAATGGGTGCAGATGTCCGGGGTGGTGGGCTGGAGCCCGCATGCTGGCATTGGTGCCCGACCATGTGGAATAGCTGACGTCCTCCCGAGCACACATGGAGGCTGACGGGGTGGACTTTCCAAAGTGCCCCAAAGTTCCTGGGCCCACACACAATATCTGGCCAAATAGGCATTCATTTCTCTGATAAACTAAGACAACATCCAAAGTGGCCACAGGCCAATAGGCACTTGGGTTCAAGGCTGATTTTGTTAAAACAGCTGAACGTGCGCCAGGGAGACCCAGCCCTTCTGCTCTGGCTCCCTTCTCTCCCGTCTCTGACTGAAGAAAAGAGCATCCCGGGTCGGGACTCTTAATCCTCTTGAATGGAAGGGAGGATATGCTCCTGACTCAGGGCCAAGGCCCCCCAGAACCCTGAGGGACCGCCCCGGGCCCATCTGGAAGGCTCAGAAATGCTGCCATCTTGTGGCGCCTGCAGGCCTGAGCAAGGCGTGCTCAGGCTGATCTTCCTGGAAGGTTCTCTCTTAAATTCGCTTTCCCCTTTTCCTCATCTTTTCTCAACCTGATATTAGTTGCTCTACTCCGGAGTGGTGACAGATCCAGGTGTGAATATCATTTTGGAATTTGGAATATTTCTTTCTGAAAGGAGAACACAACCAGAATTCACTTCTGAATTTCTTAGGAATTTCTTAAGAAATTTCTTGAATTTTTTATTAGGAGAGAGCACTTCATTGAAAATATGTGATGAGAGTCCCCAGTGTGTCAGGTGTCCTCCTGGGCCCAGATCAGAGCACAGGCCATGGGGGCTGAACTTGTCGGTGCCATCTCTGTCCCCTAGAGCTGCTTGTCCTTAAAGCGGCTTCATGGCTCTATCCAGGAACTCCATGGTGGACATGGGTACTTATCCTCAGATTCGGAAAGCTCCACTCACAAGCTGGATAACATCCCTACTGAAACATTCTGAGCTGAAAGAAGTGGTTGATCAAGGACACTCTCCTTCCTCTTCTGAGGCCTCTATATGGAGTGGCCACTTGCCGATCCCACGGTGACTGCCTTGAGACAAGTGAATGCTGGTGGTTTCTCGGGCCTCCCATAAGCCCGTGGTGTTCTAAGCAAACAAAGCTCTGACTGGGTGCTTTGAGGTTGATTTCTAGAGGAAATCACATTTGCACATTTGCATTGCAATGCCCTGAGCCACCTATACCACCAACCATCTCTACCCCATATGCATTATCTGCTTCAGGTCAGCTGTTGGGAAAACTGTCAAAATGGGAAAAAATTACCTTTGGCATCTGTTAGCTCTCCTGAAAGTTATCAGACCTATGGAGAACACGTCCCTGGGGGAAACAGGTGGGACACAGAACAGGTCAATGTAGACAGACAAGAGAATTAAGTACAAAGTTTAGGATGCTACTAAAAAAAGAGGGTGGGTTCTGTAGGAGCTTGCTGAGCACTGAGTTCAGCTTCTAGAATCAAAGTGTGGTGAGGGGCCAGCCTGCCGGGGCAAGAAGACACAGCAGTATGTAGTCATTATGTACTTGGACCCTCGGGTTGGATTACCTGAGATCAAGTCCCTGCTCTACTATTTGGTAGCTTTGTGAACCTGGGGAAGTTACTTTACCTCTCCATGCCTCCATGTCCTCAACTATAAAGCGAGGGAAGATAATAGGTAAGTCCACAAAGGGTTGTTTAAAATTTTTTTTTTTTTATTTCAATAGCTTTGTGGGGGAGCACAAATAGTTTTGGTCTGGGCTTTAAGTGTACCCACCTCCTCAACCTGTGCACATTGTACGTGATAGGTGATTTTTTGACCCGCCACTCCTCCCTCTCCCCCTTCTGAGTCTCCAGTGTCCATTATATCATTCTCTACGTCTTTGCATATCCTTAGCGTAGCTCCTACTTACAAGTGAGAACACATGGTGTTTGGTTTTCTGTTCCTGAGTTAGTTCATTAGGATGATGCTTTCTAATTCCATCCAAGTTGCTGCAAAAGACATTGTTTCATTCTTTTTGATTGCAAATAGTATTCCATAGTGTATAGATACCATATTTCCATTATTCACTGATCGGCTGATGAGGGCATTTCGGTTGATTCCACATCTCTGCAATTGTGAATTGTGCTGCAATGAACATTGGGTGCAGGTGTCTTTTTTATATAACTACCTCTGTTCCTTTGGGTAGATACCTTGTAGTGGGATTGCTGGATCAAATGGTAGATCTACTTTTAGTTTTTTGATTTCCATAGTGGTTGCACTAATTTACACTCCCATCAACAGTGTATAAGCATTCCCTTTTCGCTGCATCTGTGTCAGCATCTATTGTTTTTTTATAATGGCCATCCTGACTGGTATAAGGTGATATCTCATTGTGGCTTTAATCCACATTTCCCTAATGATGAGTGATGTTGAGCATTTTTTCATTTATTTATTGGCCATTTGTATATCTTCTTTTGAGAGGTGTTAGTTTATGTCGTTTGCCCACTTTTTAGTGGAGTCATTTGCTCTTTCTTGCTGATTTGTTTGAATTCTTTATAGATTCTGGATATTAGTCCTTTGTCAGATGTACAGTTTGTGAATATCTGTATACTGCCTATTTGCTCTGTTAATTTTTTTTTTTTTTTTCCTGTGCAGAAGCTTTTTAGTTTTAAGTCCCGTTTGCTTATTTTTGTTTTAGTTGCATTTGCCTTTGGGGTTTTAGCCATAAATTCTTTGCCTAAGCTGAAGTCCAGAAGAGTTTTTTCCTAGGTTTTCTTTTAGGATTTTTATGGTTTCACGTCTGACATTCAAGTCTTTAATTCATCTTGAGTTAATTTTTGTATACGGAGATAGGGATCAAGTTTCATTTTTCTGCATGTAGCTATCCAGTTTTCCCAGCACCACTTTTTGAATAGGGTGTCCTTGCCCCAGGGTATGTTTTTATCTGCATTGTCAAATATCAGTTGGTTGTAGGTATTTGGGTTTATTTCTGGATTCTCTATTCTGTTCCATTGGTCTATGTGTTTGCTCATGTACCAGTACCGTGTTGTTTTGGTAGTACAGTTTGAAGTCAGGTAACATGATACCTCCAGCTTTGTTCTTTTTGCTTAGAATGTTTTGACTAATCTGGCTCTTTTTTTTGGTTCCATATGAATTTCAGGACAGTTTTTTTCTAATTCTGTGAAAAATGGTGTTGGTAGTTTGATAGGGATTGCACTGCATCTGTAGATTATTTTGGATAATATGGTCATTTTAACAATCCATGAGCAGGGGATGTTTCTCCATTTGTTTCTGTCCTCTATTATTTATTTCATCAGGGTTTTGTAGTTCTCCTTGTGGCTATCTTTCACCTCCTTGGTTAAATATATTCCTAGGTAGTTTAGCTTTTTGGCTGTTATTGTAAATGGAATTGAGTTCTTGATTTGATCCTGAGCTTGGTTGTTATTAGTGTACAGCAGTGCTATTGACTGTGTGTGTTGATGTAGTATCCTGAATCTTCACCAAATTCATTTATCAAGTTCGGGAATCTCTTGGCAGAGTCTTTAGGATTCTCCAGGTATAAGATTATATTGTTGGCATACATCAGAGATAGGTTGATTTCTTATTTTCCAATTTGGATACCTTTATTTCTTTTTCTTGCCTGATTGCTCTGGCTAGGACTTCCAGTACTATGCTGAACAGGAGTGGTGAAAGTGGGCATCCTTGCCTTGTTCCATTTTTGAGGGTGAATGCATTCAACTTCTCTCTGTTCAGGATGACATTGGCTGTGGGTTTGTCAAATGTGGTTCTTATTATTTTGAGGAATGTTCCTTCTATGCCTATTCTGCTGAGGGTTTTTTTTTTTTTTATCAGCAAGTGATGTTGGATTTTATCAAGTGCTTTTTCTGTCTATTGAAGTAATCACAGTTTTTTGTTTTTAATTCTGGCTATGTAGTGCATCCCATGTGTTGACTTGCTTATGCTGAACCACACTTGCATCCCTGGGATAAAACTCACTTGGTTATGGTGTTTTGTTTTGTTTTTTTATGTGCTGTTGAATTTGGTTTGCTAATATTTTGTTGATGATTTTCACGTCTATGTTATAAAGGATATTGGTCTGTAGTTTTCTTTTTTGGTGTGTCTTTTCCTGGTTTTGGTATCAGAGTGATACTGGCCTCACAGAATGAGTTAGGAAGAATTCCTTCTGCTTCAGTCTTCTGGAATAGCTTCAGTAAAATTGGTACCAATTCTTCTTTGAAGTTCTGGCAGAATTCAGCTGTGATTCCATCAGGTCCTGGACTTCTTGTTGTTGTTGGGAGATTTCTAATTACTATTTCAGTCTCACTACTCTATAATGGTCTGTTTAGGCTTTCTATTTCTTCCTGATTCATGGTTGTGGGAGTTGTATGTTTCCAAGAATGTATCAGTTTCCTCTAGATTGTCTAGTTTGTTTTCATAGAGGTGTTCATAATAGTCTCAGATTATCTTTTGAATTCCTGTAGCATCATTTGTAAGTCTCCATTTTTATTTCTGATTTAGCTAATTTGAATCTTCACTCTTCATTTCTTAATTAAGCCAGCTAGCAGTCTATCAATTTTGTTTATCTTTTCAAAGAACCAACTTTTTGTGTCATTGCTCCTTTGTATTTTTTTAAATTTCAATTTCATTTAGCTCTGCTCTGATATTTGTTATGTCTTTTCTTCTGCTAGCTTTGGGTTTGGTTAGTGTGATGTTGGGTTATTGATATGCAATCTTCCTGTCTTATTAATGTAGGCCTTAAGCACTTTGGCTGTGTCTCAGAGGTTTTAATAATTTTTTCATTGTTTTCATTTGTTCTGAGGAATATTTAAATTTCCACCAGGGTTTTGTAAAATTTCCATCAGGGTTCTGAGGAATTTTTAAATTTTCATCAGGGTTTTGTAGTTCTCCTTGTGGATATCTTTCACCTCCTTGGTTAAATATATACCTAGGTAGTTTAGCTTTTTGGTTGCTATTGTAAATGGAATTGAGTTCTTGATTTGATTCTTTGATTTGATTTCATTTTTGACTCAACAGTCATTCAGGAGTAAATAGTTTAAATTTCATGTTTTTGTTTGGTTTCACAAGTTCTTCTTGGAGCTAATTTCTAGTTTCATTCCACTGTGGTATGAGAGGTGCTTGATACAATTTTGATTTTTTGTGAATTTGTTGAGACTTGATTTGTGGCCTTTCATATGGTGTATCTTGGAGAATATTCCATGTACTGATGAGAAAATGTATATTCTGTAGTTTTTGGGTGGAATGTTCTGTAAAAGTCTGTTAGTTCCGTTTGCTGTAGGGTCCAGTTTAACGCCAATGTTTCTTTGTTGTCTTTCTGTCTTGAGGAGATGTCTGTTGCTGTCAGTGGAGTGTTGAAGCCCCCCACTATTATTGTATTTCTGTCTGTCTCTTTTTTAGGTCAAGTAGAATTTGTTTTAGAAAGCTGAGGGCATATATATTTAAAATTGTTATGTGTCCTAGTTGGAGTGACCCTTTTATTATTATATAATAATCATCTTTGTCTTTTTTTTTTTTTTTTTACTTTTTTTTTTGTTTGTTTGTTTGGTTGGGTTTTGTTTTTGAGTTGGAGTCTCACTCTGTCACTCAGACTGGAGTGCAGTGGCCGCTCCCGGCCACTGCAGCCTCGACCTGCTGGGCTCTGGTGATCCTTCTGCCTCAGCCTTCCAAGTAACTGGAACTACAGGCATGTGCCACCATGCCTGGCTAATTTTTCTTGGTTTATTGTAGAGATGAGGTCTCGCCAAATTGCCCAGGTGCTCTTGAACCCACAGGCTCAGGCAATCCACTCACCTTGGCCTCCCAAAGAGCTGGGATTACAGGCTGAGCCACTGAGCCCAGCCTTTTTTTTTTACTATTAAAACCTGTTTTATCTGTTATGAGAATGGCTACCTCATTGTTTTTGGATTCAGTTTGCATGGAATATTTCCCCCCACCCCTTTACCTTGAGTCTATAAGAGTCTTTGTGAGTTAAGTGGGTCTCTTGGAGGCAGCAGTGATTTGGGTTGTGCGATTTTTTTTTTAATCCATTCTTCCAGTCTATATCTTTTTATTGGGGGCATTGAATCTTTATGTTCAGAGTTAATCATTATATGTAAGGTTCTATTCCATTCATCACACTGGTTGTTATCTGGTTGCTTTATTTATTTTCTCTATTGTGTTGATGTTCCATAACACCTGTGGACTTTATGGTTTACAGCATATTTCTTTTTGTTTCATAAATTAAAACTCCTTTAACTATTTATTGTAGAGCTGGTCTATGGTAACAAATTCCCTCAGTGTTTGCATGTCTGGGAAAGGCTTCATTTCTCCTTCATTTATGAAACTTAGTTTTGTGGGATACAAAATCTTTGGCTGACAGTTATTCTGTTTGAGGAGATTGAGAATGGCTTTTCCCCAATGCCTTTTGGCTTGTAGAGTTTCTTCTGAGAAGTTTATCTTTTATGTAATTTGGTGCTTTTGTCTCACTGCTCTTAAAATTATTTCCTTTACGTTAACTTTGCATAACCAGATGATTATAAGCCTTGAGGATGATCTTTTTGCAATGAATCTTCTGGGGGTTCTTTAAGGTTCTAGTATCTGGATGTTTAGATCTCTGGCAAGGCCAGGGAAGTTTTCCTCCATTATTCCCTCAAGTAGGTTTTCCAAACCTGTTGTTTTCCTTTCTTCCTCAGGAATACCTATGATTCTTAGGTTTGAACATTTTATATAATCCCATATTTCTTGGAGACTTGATTCTTTTATCCTTCTTGTTTTTGATTGGGTTAATTCAAAAGCCTTGTCTTCATTTTCTAAGACACTTTCTCCTGCTTGTTCTAGTCTACTTTTAAAAGTTTCCACTGAATTTTGTACTTCCCTTCTCTTATTGATTCCTTCATTTCCAGAATTTTGGCTGGCTGTTTTTCTTTTTCTTTTTCTGTGTCTATCTCTTTTGAGAACTTTTTATTCATATCCTGAATAGTTTTTCTTTATGTTGGTTTTAAATTTTCTTCTGAAGTTTGTTGATCAATGTTTTAATCAACCTTTTGAATTCTATGTCTAGAATTTAAAAAATTTTATTTTGGTTAGAGTTTGGTGCTAAAGAGTTGGTGTGGTCTTTTGGGGGGTGTTAGAGAACTCTGTTTTTCATATTGTCAGAATTATTTTTCTGGTTCCTTCTCTTTGGGTAGGTTATTTCTTCTTATTTGAGGTTGGTGGGGGCTGACAGAAGCACTGTAGGGTTCCCTTGATTATAGCTTTGGTATGGTGAGTTTCTCAATTTCCTGCTGTGGCAATCCTGCGCTAGGAACTTGCACTGACTCATGGTATCCTGAGTTGCTGGTGTTGCTTGGAAACTGATGCTAGCTGGGGTTTGGAATCAGGCCTTTCCCAAAACTGAGGTATTATAATTGATGTGGTGGGTTATACTGTTGACCTCCAGCCAGGAAATGGTGCTTGTGAGAGAAAGTCACCTACAATGGTGGCTGTGGTGTTTATTGTTCCAAGGAAGTGCGTGGCCAGCCTAGGCTAAGGTGGGGCTCTGGGGATCACTTAAGTTTTCTGTTTGTTCGTGAGCCTTCAAGGGAAGTACAGGGCACGGGGATGAGACACTTGAACACCCCACAAGAGTGCACCCTTGGCTACTCCAGTGGGGATTAGGCGGGAGTCCCAGGCCAGTGGAGTATTGCTGTTGTGCAAGGCAGGCACAGAGGAGTTTACACAGGGGGTGAGAGGTTGCTATGGCAACAAATCCAACTCCACTTTCCACCTTGGCTCAGGCAGTTTGCCCTGTGGATGTCAAAATGCAGCCAGCCTCAGAATCTCAGGTGTTCTCAGAGAACCTGCCCAGTCAGGAACTCTCTTCAGCTGAGGAGTTTGCCCTTGGGGCCTGTCTCCTCCCCAGCTGGCTAGAAAGCAGCTGCACCACCCACAAAAGTTGGGTTCCCGGGAAATGGCAGCTGGTACTGATCAAGGCTTTCTTTTTTCCTGCATCACTCCACATGGGCTGTGGCAGAACACAGTTGTGGGTCAGGCAGTTTCTGGTGAGAGACTGAAGTCCCAAAGGGCTCAGGGAGTCCCCCAAGACTGCAACAGGAGCACAGGGCTCCCGAATTCCCTCATTCACCTTTCCCACTGTGTCTTTAGGCTCCCAGTGCACTACGGTGGTGCGGACAAGAGTCTGGCCTGTTTCAATACAGGTCAATGGATTTTCTTTGCACTCTGTGGTTATCATTACCTCTTTGAAAAGTCATGGGGCATGCTGCTGGTCTTTCTGGGTGTTGAGGTTTACTCTGTAGGAGAAACTCACCCTAGCTGCCTCATGTTGACCATCTTAATTGTTTTAAGGATTGAATGATATTTATAAAGCATTTATTTCGTGTTGAGACATTATAATTGTTGAATAAAAATTAAATAAAATATTGTCTATATTAAAATAACAAGCTTTATTTCTGCCTCATCCTCTAAGTCCATCATTGGTTGGCAGGAAATTCTGTTCATTGTAGTCTTGGAGGGACCTAGGCTGATGGAGCAGACATCATTTCAAATGATGTGGTCACTGCACCAGAGGGAAAAAGAGTGCTTTGGCAGGTCTAGCACTGTGGCCTGAACAGAGCAGAGGTCATTCCTGCTCACACTCATTGGTCAGAACTAACTAACCATAAGGCTCCTGCCAGCTCCATGGGAACAGGAAAGGAAGTATGAACTCACCATGAACTGCCTGGATGGCAGCAAGCTGAAAATACTTGGCAATTAGCACTGCAGTCCATCACATTGGGGTTTGAGGTCCCAGCCCCTTCTATGCCACCTTCTCTACAAAACCTTTTCTTATCCCCATAGACTACATTCCCAAAAGTTTTATTTGTGATGCTCTCACCTGGGAGACGAGGAAAGGGTAGCATGAGGACATTGTCCCGGATGGTCGGGCCTGCTAAGAGTTCACACCCAGGAAGGAGAGAGGACAGCAGTAACACTGAACAGGTCATGTAACAAGTTCAAAGACACCTCCTGGTTTGCATCTCATATCAACCTAAGGAAGTAGCAGAGCAGGTGGATTTGATTCTTGTTGAGGTGGGAGAAGGAGGACTCCTTCACATTCCTGGTCTCCCATCCGTTCCCACGCCACCCACTGCACTTTCATGACCTGCGTAAAGGTTTTCAGGCCATGGTTTCTATCTCTGATGCTCATCAGAATAATGGGTGGAGTTGTTTGTTTATTTTGAGATGGGATTTCACTCTGTCACCCAGGTTGGAGAGAAGTGGCATAATCAGGGCTCCCCATAGTCTTGACCTCCTGGGCTCAGGAGACGCTTCCACCTCAGTCGCCTTAGTAGCTGGGACTACAGATGTGTACCATCACGCCTAGTTAGTTTTTAATTTTTTTGTAGAAACGAGATCTCACTACATTGCCTAGGTTAGTCTTGAACTCTTGGACTCCAGCGATCCTCCCACCTCAGCCTCCCAAAGTGCTGGGATTATAGGCATGAGCTACTGTGCCCAGCTGGAGTTGTTTTTATTTTACCTTTGTATGAACTAAAATTTTATTCACATATTTGAAAACAAATTCTGGACTCTGCCACAGTTTCAGTTTATATTAACCCCAGAGTCCCCAGTCTACAGTGACAGCCTTGTACAGAGAAAACTGACACTTGCCACAATTGCCCTGAAGTGGGATAAAATCCTAAGGTTTCTTCAGAAAACAAAAGAAAACATAGTTGTACATAAAAGCCCTTCGGTGATGAAAGGAAATTTGGAGATCACCTAGTTAATATTTATGGGTAATAAGTAAGAAAAATTAAACCTAGAATTAGGAAATGACTTGCCTCAAATGATATAGAAATAATGTGGTTGTTGAAAGAATCCAGACAAAATCCCCGGTCTCCTAAATTTCCTAGTGTTCTTCTGCAAAATGTTAATTTGCAGGACCTAGGAACTCTGATTTGGCAGGTATAAGATGGCTCCCAGGTGATTTCAATAAGCAACAAGCATTGAGTTGTATCAGGCAAGCAGGTGAGGTTTGTGAAATTCATTTACAGCAGAGACCTTTCAGTTGGGCTAAGCTGGAGCTGGCATGCGGGGGCCTAGTCGAAAAGCTAAGGGCTGCTTCTTGAGAGTCCTAGGGAGGCAGGGCCTCTGTCCCTGGAGAATGCTGAGAGAAAAGAGGCCTTCTAGCTTCCCACTGACTCTGCAGGCCTGGGGCAGAGGCACATGTTGGTGTGTTATTGTTAAACTGATTTTTACCAGTCCTCACGGGCTGGCAGGGCCTACAGTGTTATGGATTATAAAAATGAATACAACCCCATTTTACTGATGAAGGCACCGAGGCTCCTGGAGAGTTCCATGTCATAGCCAAAGTGTTAGGGTAAGTCCAAGGCAGAGTCGTAGCCAGTCTGTGTTCATTTTCTACGCTGCCATAACAGATTATCACAGAATTAGTGGCTAAAAACAATACACATCGAGCATCTTACAAGAGTTGGGCACGGGACTAAAGTCACAGAGTCCTCAGGGCTGTGTTCCTTCTGGAGACCCCAGAGGAGAATCGATTTCCTTGCCTTTCCAGCTTCTAGAGGCCACCTGCATTCCTTGGCTTATGGCTTCTTTCTTCCATCTTCACAGTCAGCAATGCTGCTTCTCTCTCACAAGTCACATCTCTTGCTAATCCCAGCCAGGAAAGGTTTTCCACTTTTAAGGACTTGTGTGATTATATTGAGGCCACAGGATAATCTCCTCATCTCAGGGTCCTTAATCTTAAGCATGCCTACAAAGTCCCTTTTGTCCCATAAGGTAACGTAATCACAGATTCCAGAGGATTCCTCATGTATGCCTCTGGGGGCTTTTAATTTAAGCTCTGGGCCATACATCAGGCTGTGCATCTGCCCTTCTCCCCTCCACCCCCCCCCCAGACTCCCCTCAAACACTGGGAGTGACTTCACCTCGGGCTACATCTGCTTCCAAACTGCTCAGCATACTTCTCACCCAAATCCTCCATTTGATTCAAAAATTACATGCAGGACTAATTGTTGCTTGAGGCTACTTGTGAAATGGGGATAGTTTGTAACAAAAAACCCCAGCACAAGGCTTCAAGGTATGAAATGAATAATTATGGGAGGAGACAAAACACTCACACACACACACACCCCATTAGAGCCTACTACTACACCTCCCACCCAGAACAGGCAGGTGCTTCCTATTAGTAAGGGGACCATGAAGATTTTAACTTTTTAGCTTTTTTTTAACCAAACAATGAAATGGAAGCAGAAAGGTGAAGCAGAGAGAGCTGGACTCAGAGCCTGGAACAGCGCTGGTTCTACCCTGGGAAGCCATGTGACCTTGATGAAGGGCCCCTCTCTCTGGATATCGGTTTTCACATCTCTTAAAGGGGAAGGTGAGATGTTACCTGAAGACTACTCCTATGGTAAGAGCTAAGATGTAGCTTTGTCATTCTCTAAAATGCAGGCCTGCTCCCAAGACTCCAAGGAGGTCTAAGTGAGGAACCAATGAGAACCCCTAGAGCAGGGCTGGACACGTATGTTGGCAGCTCCTACTGTGCTGACGACGATGATGTTTAACTTGCCTTACCCTTACTGCGTGCTCTATATTCTTCATCTTATTGAATTGGTACAACAATTTATGAGGCGGGCATTATTCTTGTCCACATTTTCTAGATGCAGACAAGGAGGTCCAGAGGTTAAATAGCTTTTGTAGGTTTGCACAGCTTTTCAGAGGTGGAGCTGGGACGCTCAGCCCAGAGTCCAACACAGTGTAACTCTCTGAGATGCTGACAGCATCGTCACAGCTCTTAACACTTTGGGGGCATAGCAAGTGCTCAAACAAATCATCATTGATTGGTCATTTTCATCAGGAAGAGAATTCAAGGAGAAATTAGGGATTATTCTTTTGAAGAGTTTGAAGAAAATCCAGATAAAAAAGAGAAGTTTAGTCAAATTGTTTAAAGATATACAGGCCTTCGAGAAACAGGAATTTTTGACTATTAGAAATGTTTGTTGTTAGTTTTCCAAATAAATGCGTTCAGTGATAACCTCCAAATTGCAAAATGTGACCTGGTGCCCACCTGGTTTACCTTGGCTGTCAGGTAAAGTTGGAGCTCAAATACAACAATCTTTCCTGAAAGAATTCTTTGACTTCTCCAAGCATTTGACTTGTCATTGCTCTAACTTTATTTGTCAGTGTTTTTGTTTCTAACTTTACAGGTGTTTTTTTTTTTGGTTTTTTTTGCAGTCAGCCATCTCAAACAGTTTTGGTAAGCTTAATACAATGGAGAGTCTTAACTTGAGTCTGAACCGCCTCCACCCAGAAAGGCAGGCATGTATGGACCAGTCTAAGCATTGTGTCTCCCCTCCCCGCCAGGAGGAGTCAGCTCACCTGAGGGAGGGAGGAGCCTGCTGGGTAAGGACTCAAGCTGGGAAAGGCAGAGGGACCAACCAACACTGGAAAAAATGGGGGTGGGGTACTCCAAGTGTAGGTGCACCAGGCTAGCCTCCAACTCACCACCAAAGCTGGATCTGTGTCCTTGGAAGAGTCTAGAACAAAAGAAAGAGAATGGAAACAGAGAGGGCAGAACATCCGGTTTTTGACCAATTGCAAAACAGACAGAGGTGGTTGACTCTCTCCCTTGATCTAGCCCTGCAGATGACATGGAGGCAAGAGGAAGGTGAACAGAATGGAAAAAGATTGTGGAGACTGTGAGGAACCATCTAAGGAGACGGAAGGTGACTAGATTCCCAAGTGGATGAATGGGAGCACAGGAAGTGGAAGATGATTGGACCCCAGGGCCTGAGACAGCTTTTCTGTTCTCTTTCTCACATTGCACAGTGTGGATTGTTGCTCTCTTTATCTTCTCTGGGAGCAGCAGGAAGTATGAAGTGGCTCCAGCCTCACCAGGGCGGCACACCAGCTTCCCCTGCAATGGAAGCACCTCTAGCTGAAAGCATGAGCTTACTCGGCAGCCCCCTGCCCTGTCTGGCTTCCCTGCTCTCCCTTTCCTGAGAGCCCTTCTCCAATACATCATGTAAACAAGCTTGTACTGGACTTGACAGTGTGTGGTAAATGGAAATGTATAAAGCGACAGAAATTAGCCTAATATAATATCAATTTAATGTAATTTAACTTTATATTTTATTTCATTTCATTTTGCTTTATTTGTCAGAGTCTCGCTCTGTCGCCCAGCCTGGAGTGCAGTGGCACAATCACGGCCACCACAGCCTTGACCTGCTGGGATCAGGCGATTTTTCTACCTCAGTCTTCCAAGTAGCTGGAACTATGGGGCACATCACCACACCCAGCTAATTTTTTGATTTATTGTAGAGACAAGGTTTCGCCAAGTTGCCCATAGTGGTCTCAAACCCTGGGCTCAAGCAGTCATCTTGCCTCGGCTTCCCAAAGTGCTGGAATTACAGGCATGAGCCACTGCACCTGGTCAACTTTTATTTTTATCTTTCGAGTCAGGGTCTCATTCTGTTGTCCAGGCTGGATTTCAGTGATATGATCATGGCTCATTTCAGTCTCGACCTCTCAGTTTTTCCCCAGTGCTAATATTTTGCAAAATTATAGTACATTAATCCAATGAGGATATTGACAATAATACAATATACTTATTTTACTCAGAATATCCCAGTTTTACTTGTACACATTTATGTGTGTATGTGTGCCGTTAGTTTTACTCATATGTTTTTGATTACATGTTTAGGTTTGTGTGTACAGCACTCTAATCAAGATACTAAAAATTTCTTTCATCATAAAGATCTCATGAAAATTTGATTTTTTAAAAAGGGAGAGACGACACAAATAAATACATACATAATAAAAATATAAATATCTAGATGCCATGAAAGACTAGAGAATATATGAATAAGAACAATTATATGTCAAAAGATTGAAAAACTCTAGGAAAAATGAATAAAATATCAGAAAAATATTAAAAAAAATTGGAATAAGAAAAATGGAAGCACTGGGTAGAAATAACTAATAAAGTAATAGACACAGTGATCAAATAGTGCTCTACTCCAAGCCTTAGTATCAGATAGTTTTAGAAGTAATTCTATAAAGTTGTCAAGTAAGATATAATCCCTGCCTTACACAAGTTGCTTCAGAAAGCAGAGAAGAAAAGCTGTCTAATATGTTTTGTGAGAGAAATATGTCTCGATTGAAAAACTAGATAAGAACAGAAAAATACAAAATCCTAGAAAAACATTTGCCAATCAAATCCAATAATGTAACTAAATAGAAAATGACAAAGTAGAGTATATTTCACAGTGTAAAGATGGCTTAACCTTAGAAAACTCTTAATGTAATTCATTATATATTAATGTACTAAAGAAGAAAAATTACATGGTTATCTCAATAGATCCACAATATGTTTTTAATAAAGTTAAACACAAAATTATGATTTTTTAAACTCAGAAATAAGTACTTTAAAAATCTCTCTTAACTTGATAAATGCTAGGTACCAAAAACTTGAACAAAAGTCAAACATAATAAAAAAAAATTCAGATATATTCCATTAAGATTGCCAACAAGACAAAGACACATGCTATCATTTTACAAAATAACATATAGATTATCCTCTTTAACACTACAATATAAAATAAGAAAAAAATACAGAAATTGAAAGAATAAGAAGAAAAACTCTCCTTATGTGCAGTGGTATGAACACTTCCACAGTGAATACAACAGGATCAATTAAAAAAAAAAACCTCTTAAGAATCATGAGTTCAGCAAGATTGTTAGATGCAAGAGTAATTTACCTTAATGAAAGTCATCTTTGACTTCTACTTGTGGTTATGTTGAAGTCACTGGGACTGGACTTACTGTCCTATGATAAACAACCAGAAAACAGGATAAAATATTTGAAACAGCTGTTTTCAAGCATTGAACAACAGCACAGGACTGTGATCTCTGAAAAAAAGGAAAACAAATGAGGTAAGTCTCACAATCCCTGGCCTTCTGCCTGGAGGAGCATTCTGGAATAGAGCACAGAGTGTGGGATTTCAAGAAGCACACGTCTGCCTTACTGAGTTGAGAAATAGATCAGAGATTGATGAGACTGAGGAGACTGGAACTTGTGGGAGCAGAGACCAAGAGAGGAAGGAGGTACATAAAGAATATCATGAGTTCTGCTGACTACCAGAATGAGAATTTGTAGAATAAAACTCCATGAAGCCAAATAATATTGGGAACCTGTAAAGCAAACTATTTCCAGTTCATACAGGGCTTGAAGGCAATTGAATTCTTACCAACTAAAAAAGAAAGTTTTTGCACCCCTGGGATGTTCAGTAGAGTAACTAAAAGCGTCACACCTTAGTAATAAGACTAAACTAGCCCATAGTAAATTTTACGCTAAACCTACCCTAAGAAAAGTTTAAGCATAAGCCTCAAAAGAATCAAGCTAATCTACAAGTAACTAAACTGCTTGCCAGAACAAACCAAATTTTCTGGAAGAAAAACAACAAAATCTAGCACTCAACAGCATAAAATTCTAAATGTCAAGCATTCAATATAAAATTACTTAAATACTGAGAAGCAGGAAAATATGATCCATAGTCAAGAAAAAAAATTCAAAAGAAACATGAAAATGACAGAAATAATGGAATTAGTAATCAAGAACTTTAAAGCAGCTATTATAAATATACCCAAAGATTTAAAGAAAAATATAAACACAATGATGGGAGGAATAAAAGATACTAAAAAGCTCAGAGGAATGTCTAGAAATAAAAAATACAATACCTACAATGAAAAAAGAATACTATATGAAATTAACAGTAGGTTAGAAACAGCAAGATATCTACTGTGGAGACATAGCTATAGAAATTATCCAAAATGAAACACGGGGGGGGGGAATGACTGATTAAAAAAAGAACAACATTTCTTCCCTCCCTCCCTTCCCCAGGAAAATGGAGTAGCTTAGTACTGATCTAGCCATAGAGTAGAGCTCTTAAAGTTTTTATTTTCAATAAAATTAGTGAAATTATTATGCCAAAATAACTTAATAATTAATAAGGATATGTTGGAGATCTTGGAAAAAGGAGGTCACCTATTTAGGATTTAAGATTAGGAAGGAACAGAGGTATTTAGGGAAAGAAAGGAAAGCCATCATCATCTTAATCATGCCCAGGCCCAAGGCCAAGAAACTAATACCAGAGTTTCCCGGGGTAGCTGGCTATTGCCACCTCTGGATCCCAGACTTCTCCAAACTAGCCAAGCCTCTCTACCAAGCCACTGCAGGTTCTGGGACAGAGTCAATTAAATGGAGAGAGAAAAAAAATAGCAAGAATTCCAAGAACTCTGGCTACAGTTCCCGCCCTCAGCCTGCCTGATGTGGAGAGGCCTTTCCGATTACTTGTTTGTGAAAAGGACCAGGTAGCACTGGGAGTACTGACTCAAGCATTGGGCCCCTGGCAGAGGCCAGTTGCCTACCTATCTAAAAGCCTGTTGCATCCAGCTGGCCACCCTGCCTCTGAGCTTTAGCAGCCACAGCCCTCCTTGTCAAAGAGGCTGACAAGCTGACTCTGGGACAAACCCTACATGTGAAAGTTCTTCACCAAGTCATAAATCTCCTAACTGGACCGGCTCTCCAATGAACGCGTCACTCAATATCAAGCTCTCCTATGCCAAAACCCAGGAATAATGGACCTTAAACCTGGCTACCTATTTACCAAACAAGGAGGGTCCCCTGACCCACGATTGTGAAGAAGAAGAGGAACAGGTTGATGGAGCCCTTGATCAGTTGAAGACTGGTGACAGGGTATGCAGTTACAACAGTGAACAAGGTTTTGGACCCGGGACCCCTCCCTGAGTCCACCCAAAGGGCAGAATTATGGGCCCTCATTAAGCCCTCCGACTAAGCAAAGGAAAGTCAATATATATACTCACTCTAAATATGCCTTTGCTACTGTCCATGTACACAGAGCCATTTATAAAGAAAACGGACTACTTACCATGGGAGGAAAAGAATTAAAAACAAAGAAGTAATCCTTCAACTGTTAGAAGCTATATGGGACCCTGAAAAGGTAGGGTCCCGTATACACTGCTGGGCTCATCAGAGAGGAGCTACACAAGTCCACAGAGGCATACCCAACATGGACAAAGAAAGCCCACGAAGTGACCAAAGTTGCTCAAGGATACTGTTTTCTGATTCGGGCTCTCTCTTGCCTTTTTTTTTTTGAGTTGGAGTCTCACTCTGTTGCCCAGACTGGAGTGCAGTGGCCG
>NW_007111566.1:213659-221351 GCF_000164805.1 Carlito syrichta
AATCCACTCACCTCAGCCTCCCAAAGGCGCGGGAGTACAGGCTGAGCTACCCAGCCCGGCTTCCCTCTTGCCATAGATTCTGACAATGGGCCAGCATTTGTGGTGGAGATAACATGAATCTTGTCTACACAACTGGAAATGAAATAGAACTTGCATGCAGCAAATCATCCTCGAAGCTCCAGAAAAGTAGAAAGACTCAGCAGAACCCTTAAAACTACCCTAGGGAAAATGTGTCAGGAGACAGAACTGCCTTGGACTCAAATTTTACCCCTTGCTCTTCTTAGTATAAGATGCACCCCAGGCCGCCATGGCCTGTCCCCTTTTGAAATCATGTATGGCAGGCCACCTCCCCTCATCAAAGACATCTGAGGTGATATAAACTGGCTAGGAGAAACCATGCTTGAGAAACAGATTATCCAACTAGGGAAGGTCCTCAAGGACTTGAGCTCAACAATATTAGAAAGAATCCCTGTCTCCATTAGTACTCATGTCCATGCCTTTTCACCCAGACAATGGGTTTGGGTCAAAACCTGAAAACACGAGCCTTTACAAGCCATGTGGGAGGGTCCCTATGAACTTTTATTAAGCACCCCTACAGCCCTCAAAGTTGCAGATCAGAAGCTGTGGATCTACCACTCCAAAGCAAAACCAACTTTCCACCAAGGATGGACTAGTCACATCGAACCTGATAACCCTCTCCGGCTCTGACTGAAAGCGAAAAACATGAAGCTCTCCAGCCCTGCTGCCACCACATAACTGCAGGCTGGTGGCTCCACACATGGCAGAAACCTGAGGATTGGCGAGTTGCTATATATGAACCCAAAGGCTACCTACCGAGTTGCCATATTTGATTCCCTGTCACCCTTGGCCCCTCTCCTTGCTTTGCATTCTTGCTATGCTTTTTGCCATAGGGCTCGCTTCAACCGCACCCCAAGACTGTCTAGGCCATAAAATCCTACTAGCCGTCACCTACCTCATCACAATTGGAAGTCAGACTCTCATCAAGTGCCTCCTATAATTGCCCAGCACCTGAAGCTCCTACAATAACGGTTACTCAGCCTGTTATAGGTTTGCTGACCCTTACTGTCCATTTCTTTCCTGAGGTCCTGACAGAACCATGCAATCAATGCCTTAAGCCACAAACCCTTACTGTACAGATTTATTAAAACAAATGCAAGAGAAACCAGTTAATAAACCACCTCTGTTCATGGCACACTCATACCAACCTGCCAGGTGTTATTCTGGACAGACAGTAAAAAACTGTACCTGGGGCAATAAAGAATATTAGACAGCTTGGATACCCCAGAAAAATGTAGCCAGAATTATATGTGCGGGACGTGAATGCTGGGCAAAACTACCTCAATGGGGTCATCTGATGGGGGAAGTTTACAAGATCAGACCCAGAAAGAAGTAATAAAAAAGGTAACTAATGACTTCATAGCAAAGGTGGTTCCTACACCTAAACCTGAAATGAGGCCACCACTTGTACTGCCAAAAAGAAAAGCACTAGACCTAGATCCCCGGTTAGACCAATTGTTAACTGTCACCCATCAGCTCTTAAATACCACAAACCCCCAACTTGCATGTGATTGCTGGCTCTGCCTGTCCCCTGATCCCCTCCAATATATGGCAGCCCCATGAACTCCCATAATATATCCAAGCCAGGCTGTGCCTCCGGCCCTCTGGTCACAACTTCCATATCAGGTAATATAGAACTGTCCCAGATGGTGCCTCTCTGTTACAGTAATTTGGGAAGAATCTAGTCTGTAGGAAAGTTAACTTCCAACCAGTGCCTCCAAATCCACGACTGCAAGGCAGAGGAAGTCTGTCTTTCTGACCAACCCTGGTGCTGGAACCAGGGCCTAGGAACTCTTTGTATGCGGCACACATGCCTATCAATGTTTACCAGCCCCAATGGTCAGGAGTCTGCACCTTGGCCTTCCTCACCCCCCAAATGGACATACTACCTAACAACCAGTTCCTTCCAATACTCTTAACAGCCTACACATGATCAAAAAGGGCCGTCATGTTCATACCCCTGTTAATAGGACTGGGAATCGCTGCAGGAATAGGCACTGGCATAGGGGAAATTGCCTCATCAACCTATTATCAAGCCAAACTGACTGCAGATTTCACAGATGACATAGAACAAGTAGCAAAATCCATAGTGGCCAACTAGATTCCTTGGCAGCAGTAGTCCTACAAAATTGAAGGGGACTAGACCTACTCACCACCAAGAAATGGGGACTCTGCCTTTTCCTACATGAAGAATGTTGTTTCTATGTAAATCAGCCAGGCATCGTCAGAGACATGGCCCAACAATTATAAGAATGGGTAACACGCAGAAGATAGGAGTTAGCAAATTCTTGGAGCCAATGAAACAACATTTGGAATTGGGCTCCTAGCTCCTTCTGCTAGCAGGTCCCCTCTTCATATTTCTTTTAGCACTCATATTTAGCCCCTGTATCTTAAACCTCATAACCTATTTTGTAAGTTACCGTTTAGAAGCTGTCAAGCTACAGCTTTTGGCAACCCAATATGTACCCCTAAAAAAAGGTAACCAGCCTGACCAACCCTAGTAAAAGATTTTCCTAGGCACTAGGAGAGAATGAACTGGCAAACCATCTGGAGGAAGCCAAAAGGCCATAACAATGGTTGGGAGGAAGGGGGTCCCTGCCTAACCATTTTTTTTTCTCACAGTATCTGCTTCTGTAAATAGCTTGCTTAAGTCCCTGCTACCACCCAAGCTATACTGCACACATACACAAATGTAAACAATTATATAAGGCAAATCTCACAAGAAGATGGGGTTCAGGACTTAGGCATTAGCCCCCTGGGGCCGCTGGCGTAAATAAACTCATGTTCTCACATTCTGGGAGTGCCGCTGGTCTCTCAACTACAGGAGTCCGCTTTGCCGCAATAGTATATCATTTTATGTACTGTGTATTTACCTGTGCTTTATACATAAAAAAGTAAGATTGTTTTGTCCTCCTCCAGTAGCCAGTTTTTCTTCTCTGTGGAGCAATACTACCTAATTTGAAACTGCTTTTGTGTACAGAGAAATAAAGAAGAGCTGCAGCTTTCACCTTGGAACGTATGTAACCCAAAAAATAACGAAACATAGAATTCTATGTTCAGCAACATTAAGGTAAGAGTAAGATTGTTTTAGACAAACTAAAGATTTAAAAAAATGAGTTTCCTGTAGATCTGCACTTCAAGAAACTTTTATCTACATAAAAAAATAAAGAGGATCAGAAATGGCAAATATGTGAGTAAATGTAAAACCATTTTTATTATTTAAAATTTTATTTTAAAAATAATTGACATTTTAAAGCAAAGTAATAATTATTCATTGAGTAATTTATAACACATATAAATAAAATGTATTATGAAATTAAGATAAAGAATGGGAGTGGAGAAATTGAAGTATATACTTGTAAGGTTCTTATATGCAAAGTGGGATAATACTGTTCTAAGATTCATGGTGATAAGGTTAAATGTGTATATGGTTACTCTACAGCAACCACAAAATAATAAAACAAAGAGGTATAGTTAATAAGTTATTAGTAGAGATGAAATGTAATGTGAAACAGTACTTAATTGAGATAAGGCAAGAAGTGAGAAAAATGAAATAAATAATAGATGGGGAAGAAAGAAAAGAAATAACAAAGTGGTATACTTAAACCTTATCATGGTTAACTATTCAATGTAAATGGTGTAAACATGCCAATTAAAAAGCAAAGATTATCAGATTGAACCCAATTATGTCCTCTTTCAAGGCAAATGAGAAAATCTTTTTAACTTTATGAGAATATAAACACAACAAAGTGAGATTTGTAGGTTACAGCAAAAGCAGCATTTAGAGGGAGAGTTATAACGTTATTCCTATTAGTAAAGAAACAATTTCTAAAATCAGTGATCTAAACTTTCATTAGAAGAAACTAGAAAAAGAAGAACAAAATAAACCTAAATTTAGTAGGAGGAAGAAAATAATAAAAATAGAAATTCAGGAAATAGAAACAGACAAAAATAGAAAAAACATTAATGAAATAAAAGCTGATTTTTTTATGGTAAGCTCTGGTTCTGTTAACAAAAAAAGAAGAAAAAGTGATTTCTTGAAAATTATCAATAAAACTAATGAGACTTTCACCACACTAGTCAAGAAAGAACAGAAAAGACAGGAATAACCAGTACCAAGTGGATAAGGAGACATTATAGATCCTACTGACATGAAAAGAGTAATAAGGGAATATCATGAGCAAAATTATGCCAATTAATTTAACAACCTATGTAAAATGAAAAATTGCCCCAAAGACCAAAATTACCAAAGAAAAAATAAACTCAAGAAGAAATGGGAAGCATGAATTGCCTTAAATCAATTTTTAAAAATAAGTTTATAATTAAAAAACTTTCCACAAAGTTAAGTCCCACCTTAGATGACTTTGCTGGTGAAGCCTATCAAATATATAAGAAAGAAATGACTTCAATCTTAAACAGATTCTTTCAGAAAATAGAGTAAGATGGAATACTTTCCACTTCATATGGTGAAGCTGGGATTACTTGAATATCAAAACAAGGGAAAGACAATATAGGAAAAGAAATTTGTGAACCAATGTCTTCCACAAACACAGATGCAAAAATCCTTAACAAAATATTAATAAATCGAATTCAACAATGTATAAAAAGGATAATACATTGTTACGAAGTGGGATTTATCCCAGGAATGCAAGAATGGATTAACATTCAAAAAAACCAATAAATATAACTCACCTTATTAATAGAATAAAGAGGAAATCTCATATGATCATCTCAGTAGACACAGAAAAGGCATTTGCTAACATTTAGCCCACTCACAATAATGACTCTTAACAAACTAGAAATAGAAAGGAGCTTCCTCAAAGTAATAAAGATCTTCTACAAAAAAAGCCTACAGCTAACAATCTATTAATAATGGTGAAGCCAGGTGTGGTAGCTCACACCTATAATCCCAGCACTTTGGGAGGCTGAGGTGAGAGGATTGCCTGAACCCATGGGTTCGAGACCAGCCTGGGCAACCTGACGAGACCTGGCAAGACCTGGTCTCTACAATAAATCAAGAAAAATTAGCTGGGTGTGATGGCTCATGCCTATTGTTCCAGCTACTTGAAAGGCTGAGGCTGGAGGATCGCCCGAGCCCAGCAGGTCGAGGCTGTGGTGGTGGTGAACATGCCACTGCACTCCAGCCTGGGCAGACAGAGTGAGACTCCAACTTAAAAAAAAAAAAGTAAATAAATAAATAATGGTGAAAGATAAAAACTTCTTACTTAAGGTTGAAAAGAAGCAAAGATGTTTGCTCTCATCATGTCTATTCAGTATTGTTAACAAAGGTCCTAACGGTGCAATAAGACAAGAAGGAACATTTTTCAATAAAAGGCATATAGATTGGAAAGGAAGAAGTGAAACTATTTGGAGATGACATGACTATGTAGAAAATTCTGAGATGTTTATAAACAAACAGCTGAAACTAATATACTAATTTTACAATTCTTCATGAAACAAGGTCAGTATACAATAATGAATTATATTTCCATATACTATCAAAGAAAAATTAGAAAATAAAATCCTAGAAAAGGCAATTCTAATCTATAGTGATGGAAAGTAAATCAGTAGTTACCTTGAGGAATGAAAGGAATAGAAATTGACTATAAAGGGACATTTGAGAACTTTTTAGGGTGATGGAAATGTTCTGTATTTTGATTGATAGTGCTTACATCGATGTACACGTTTGTCAAAGCTCATTAAATCCTACAGTTAAAATAAGTGTATCTTATCGTTTATAAAATTTTGTCTTGATAAAGTTGATGTTCAAAGTTTTTTAAAAATGGGGCTCCACTATACCAGCAATAACTTACTAAAAAAATATGATAGAACTCAAGTCACAATTCATAATAGTCTACCCCGCCCCCACCTCTGGGAGTATCTAGAAACTAACCTAAAAAATACACAAGATCTTTACAGAGAAAAATTCAGACAAAATAAAATTTAAATATATAGGGCCACTGAATATGTTTATGTACATATTTGAGATGTCAATTTCCCCCACATTAGCTCTTTAAATTTTATTCAGCTGGGCATGGTGGCTCATGCCTGTAAGCCCAACACGTTGGGAAGCTGAAACAAGAAGATTGCCTGATCCCAGGGAGTTTGAGACCAGCCTGGGGAACTTGATGAAAAATTAGCTAGGTGTGGTGGCACACACCTGTGCTTCCAGCTACTTGGAAGACTGAGGCAGAAGGATCGCCTGAGCCTAGCAGGTCAAGGCTGCAGTGACCATGAGTGTGCCACTGTACTGCAGCCTGGTAGACAGTGTGAGACTCCAACTCAAAATACATAAATAAATAAACAGATGGATAGATGGGTAGATACTCAGTTCTAATAAAATTTCATATTTTTGGATCTTTAGAAAAATAAAGCTACACAAACAGCTAAGATACTTTTGAAAAATAAAAAGAGCAAAGAAAGAAAACTTTGCCCTGTTAAATATCAAGACACTAGGAGGCTGAGACGAGCGGATTGCCTGAGCCCGTGGGTTCAAAACCAGCCCGGGCAACTTGGTGAGCCCTTGTCTCCACAATAAATCAAAAATTAGCCGAGCATGGTAGCACGCACCTGTAGTTCTGGCTACTTGGAGGGCTGAGGCAGAAGGATCGCCTGAGCCCAGCAGGTTGAGGCTGCAGTTGCCGTGAGCGTGCCACTGCACTCTTGCCTGGGCAATAGTGAGACTCCGACTCAAAAAAAAAAAAAAAAAATCAAGACACTGTATAAAGATGTAGTAATAAAGACAGTAGGATACTAGTACAGGAAAAGACAAATAAACAACTTGGATAAAGAAAAGATCTCAGAAAGAGATCAATGATCTAGGAGAATTCAATGGAGGAAAATAATGAATTATTTGGTAGATGGTGTTGGGGTAACTTGCTTACTACATGAAGCTGGATAAAATCATAGCTCCAATTCAAACCACATTCAAAAATGACTCAAAAGAGACCTAAACATGACAGAAAATGTTATGTATTCAATAGGAGGATATGCAAAAAGAGTACCTTTTTGACCTAAGGGTGGTAAGGATTTCTTTAATAAAGCACCAAAAGCATAAACCATATGGCAAAAATGGGTGAATTGACTATATAAAAATTAAAAATATCTGTTCAAACATGGCCACCAGAGCCATTTTTAACTAATGCGTGGCAGATTGGGAGGAGATAATAAACTTTGTTTAAATCGACAAATATGCTCTAGAATATAAGATATTGCCAATTAACAGGACAAAGACAGGAAATCCAATGGGGGGAAATGAGCATTTCCTGGAAGGGAAACTAAATGGCTAATAATTTTATGGAGAACTGTTTAACCTCACCAATAATTGTAAAGCTACAAATTAAAATAGCAATGAGGGCTGGGCTCAGTGTCTCAGCCTGTAATCCCAGCACTTTGGGAGGCTGAGGCGAGTGGATTGCCTGAGCCCGCAGATTCGAGACCCACCCAGGCAACTTGGTGAGACCTCGTCTCTACAATAAAAACAGCCAGGCATGGTAGCACGCGCCTGTAGTTCCGGCTACTTGGAAGGCTGAGGCGGAAGGATCGCTGGAGCCCAGCAGGTCAAGGCTGCGGTGGCCAGGAGCATGCCACTGCACTCCAGTCTGGGCACAGAGT
>NW_007111566.1:221371-322876 GCF_000164805.1 Carlito syrichta
AGTAAGACTCCAACTCAAAAAAAAAAAAAATAGCAATGTGATGCCATTGGCAAACATTAAAAAAGTCAGAAAAAAATGACCATGTGTGGTGAGTATGTGGGGAAACAAAATCCTTCCAATTCCTTGTGCCAGCAGTCAGCATTGTGCACAAATCTCCAGATACAGAGACATGATGTCCTCTGGGGACAGACAAAGGTCAACAGTCATGCCTGCGTCAGTGAGCTCTGGATTGCTAGCGGGGTCCTCAGGCAGGAAGGCATGGGACCATTACAAGTAAAGCAAGGTGGAGCTGTCAATGAATTACCAGGGAATCCCCAAGGGCTTCCTAGATGCAGGCCAACAGGAGAGACCATGGTGACATTCAGGTCCTGGGGCTTGTCCAGACGGGATGGGAAGATTCAAGAGGAGGGTGTAGAATGCAACATCTTCCACTTGGGGACACACAAGGTGAGAGAAACACAGATCAGTCATGGGGCATCGGGAACATGGACATTCACCCCCTCCCTGACTCTCAGAGTTACAAGAAGGGAAAGAAGGTGGCAGATGCGAGATCCTCAGTTCTGATTCTTCTGGTGCTTCCAACATGCTCTGGGACTCTCAGTAGGGGCCCTCCCTGCCTCAGAATCCTCATCCACACTGTGGCAAGGGCTCCTGCCTCTATCCACACCAGAGCCAGATTACATAAATATGAAGCCTGTAATTTCAAAATGCAAGTGGTGGGCTGGATCATTAGGAAGAGTTTGCTGGGCTGCTTTGAGGTTTGACCTATTTATTTTTCACCAGGAGCTTTTTTGGAAACATTCTTTGTTAAAGGTTTTTCCTTCCCTCTTCCTTTTTTTCCCTCTGACTTTGACGTCAACACAAAAGCTAGCGTGGGCAGAATTTGGGCGTTCAAGGACACTGCAGAGCTACTAGTCTGTTCCTGGCGTCTCCTAGACCTTGGTCCCTGCAAGAGTCCCATTGAACCCCAGGGACAAAGGACAAGGTTTCTCATCCTCTGAACCCCAGAGCTCTCACTTTCCCATATTCACCAGGTCTGGGCCCCAAGCAGAGGCCTCAGAGGCCGTCTGGGCCCAAGGCCTAGTCACACTTCTCCAAAAAGAACTTCAGGGCTACAGAGTGTGTCCTAATAGAACATTTAGGAGGCAGAATAGATTTGTCTATGGGATGAGACTCTGGCTACTAGCTTCATATTCCCTAAAATGTTCCCCACCTGGCTGACAGATGTCTCCAAATGTGTCTTTAGAAATATAATCAAACAAGGAAAACTTCAGCCCAGTCTGAAGTATCTCATTAAGCTTTATCGGTTTAGTGAGATTACACCTGATTACATCTCAGTGAGAATGAGATGTTTACAGCCTTTCTTGAGAATAGATAGTGAGAAGATCCCAGAGCACTCCAGAACCCTGCTAAGTTAGATGGTGACTTTTAAGGGGGAAGGGGACGTGAGCAAGACAGGTAGGGAGGAGGGATGCCAGAGAGAAACCTCCCCTGCTCCTGATTGGCCCTGTTGGGACTGAACTGCTCACAACCTGACTGAGCCCCCCAGGATGCTGGCCTGGCCCCTCATGGGATGTTGGGGGTTGGGGATGGGATGCCCCTGCTGGCACTGGGGTGTCAGATCCTCTTGAATCTCCTGACCCTGCCTCTCCACTAACTCACTCTTTCACCTTCTCTCTCTCTAAATGTCTCCTCTTTTTCTTTTGTGTGTGTGTCAGTGTCTCACTCTGTCATTCAGGCTGGAGTGCAGTAGCATGCTCACAGCCATCACAGCCTCGATCTGCTGGTCTCAGGTGATCCTTTTGCCTCAGCCTTCCAAGTAGCTGAAACTACAGGCACGTGCCACCTTGCCCAGATAATTTTTTAAAATTTATTGTAGAGATGAGGTCTTGCCAAGTTGCCCAGACTGGTCTCGAACCCGTGGATCAGGCAGTCCTCTCACCTCAGTCTCCCAAAGTGCTGGAATTTTAAATGTGAGCCACTGCACCCGGCCTCTCCTCTTTTTCATTGTCTCTTTAACTTTTGATTCTCTCATTTTTTTCTTTTTCTTTCATCTCCTTCATTTTCTTTCACTTGTTTTCTTTTTCTTCCTCAATTGCCTTGTCTTCCTGTCATTCCGTTTTTACTCTTTTCAACTCCTCTTTTACTTTCTCTAACTCACTTTTTTTCTTTTTTAACTGCATTCAATCTGTCATTCCTTTCTGGAATGGTGTTTCTCCATCTACTCACATCATTTTGATATCTTTCAATAGAAAACAAGTTTTATTCTATGTAGATGCTGTACATTTGACAAACATGCTCACTCTTTTTAATCACCTTTTTTCTCTTCCTGTATCCTATACCTCTCACCTCTTTTCTCTGTGAATGTCTTCACTTCCTCTTTCTACATCTGTCTCTCTTCTGTCTTCTTCCTTTCAGCTGCCTGAACATCTCAATTGTACCATGTTGGCAGTTCCTTGCTGGTCTGATATTTTATATTAGGTGCGCCTGCTTTAACTATTCCACTTAAAAATTAAACCCATCTGCACCAAACTGAAAACAGCCTCTCCCCCACCAGGGAGAATAAATATTGATGACTTGAGGCATGATTGGCTTTTACGATGTTTGATGACAACTGGTATCAGTTACAGAACTTACATCATTTAATAAAAAAAAAAAAAAGCCCTAGCAGGGATGTTGCATGTCAACAGACATTATTAAATGTCAAAAGAAATACATTTTCTTCAAGAGTCTGAAATCTAAACAATGTGAGGTGTTGGGGAGGAGTTCCATGGGGGAAATTTGGACAGCTTTTATGTGAGTTAGGAATATTGTTTCTTTCTGTGTCCACCCTAATTTGTGCCAGTTGAATTTTCCTAGAACCCACCTGTAGCCACCACCAAGGCCTTTCTAAAGAAATGTGCTTTCTTGTCATTATTTGAAAAGCTGAGCCCATTTGACCTCTCTCCCGTTCCCCCAGGAGATATGTCTCAGATGCCTCCATTTGGGAGTAAACTGGGTATGCCAAAGGACACCAGAGCTGGGAGCTGAAGAGGAGGTGAAAACACTGCTGTCCCTCTTTATTTTTGTTGTCAGGACTGTCTGGCTCTGAGGTTGAAAGCAAATAAACCAAGATCTGGTACGTGAGCCTACTGGGTGTCTATTTATACCCCAATTCGTTAAATATAAATAGCATTATTAAGGGGATGGCTGCCAACATTTCTATTTAGAGTACATTCAGTCATTTTTTATAAAGGGGGTGGAAATGTCTTACTGCTATTTTAAATGTATTTATATACTTTATGGAGCTGCATTCTGACTACCTAAGATATTTCTGGGTACTTGTTCAGGTACATTTAGAAGGATCATAAATTCTTGTGGTCTTGGGGGTGGTTTGGTGAATTAAGCCCCTAAAGGCTTTTGTAATTGAAAAGGGTAACATGGCTTCTTCAGGTTCCTAATTGACCTCCCTCCCACTCCTAGTAGCTTATGTTATGGGAGAGGCAGACTCCTTTTTTAATCACTGCAGTTGCTGTGGTCTTCCAGGTAAGGTTCTGGGAAAAAAAATAACATAATTGCAATGGGAATGCAGAGATTTATGCTACTAGATCTAGCATTTGTAAAACAGAGTTACTATTAATATCTATTTCACGGGGTGGTTGTGGAGGTCACAGAAATATTGTTATGGAAGTGATTTGAAAATGGAAAAGGGTCGGGTGTAGTGGCTCACGCATGTAATCCCAGCACTTTGGGAGGTGGAGGCAAGAGGATTGTCTGAGTTCCAGAGGTTCGAGATCAGCCTGGGCAACTTGGCAAAACTTCTTTTCTATAATAAAACAAAAAATTAGCTGGGGACGATGGTGTGTGCCTGTGGTTCCAGCTACTTGGAAGGCTGAGGAGGAAGGACCACCTGAGCCCAGCAGGTCAGGGTTGCTGTGGCCATGAGGGTGCCACTGCACTCCAGTCTGGGTGACAGAGTGAGACTCCTACTCAGAAAAGAAAAAAAAAAAGAAAATGGAAAAGGGCTGAGAGTTCTCTCTTCTGAAGGAGAGGTATGTCCCTGAGAGTTCACTGGACTTGAGATATTGAGCATGCCACTCAACAGCTAGGGACTTTAGGTAAGTCATACATCCTCGTAAAGTTTCAATTTTACCATTGGTGAAATGGAATTGATAATAATTCTTAGGTCTTGGTGGAAAGTAGATGCAAAGTGTCTGCAACTGTTTAGCAAACAATGAAGTACTGCATTCTTCCACTTAGAAATACTTCGCAACCCTGACTGTGTGCCAGGCAAGCTGCCAGGAGCCAGAGATAGAGGGAAAAGTTACCAGAAGAGCAGCTCAGACTGTGAAGGCGCTACTCAGCAGATCTGCCTTGGAACCTGGAGGCACCAGCAGGCCGTGGGGAATTTGAGCAACAGTGGAAGGAGGTGGGAGAAAGAAGTTCCAAGGAAGGATGTGAAAGGGCAGCTGGGGCTAAAGTGTCCAAGATATGTGGTGGGAGGTCGGGGGAGGGTGGGGGAGTGGGGTTTAGGGGGGAAGGAGGTTCTCCTTTATTGGTTCAGATGGTCCGAGGCCAATGAAGCACAGGAATGGTGCTGAAAGGAAGGAATGAGGCTGAGTTTGGATCAAGTTGGGACACAGAGGCTGGAATGATGTGTTGCAAGACCTGGGATGTGGAGAATGGTGAGAAAAATGCAAAGTTTGTTGGGATTTCTAGAGCTATTGTGGTCGTGCTCACATTTACATGACTTGCCTGTTTTTGCACAGTTAAGGTTGGAATGAGACGGGAATGCTTGGAAGGTTCCGTGTCCAGGTTCAGACAGGCCCTCTCGGATCCAACCTGTTACCGGAATGATCTTAGCCACCAGAGGGGAGAAGGCAGGGAGGGCGGACATTGGCAGGATTCTCTCAGAAATGACTTTCTTGTGATTTGTCCAGCAATTTCTTCTTCCCACAGCCAAATCAGAAATACCACTGAACCTGAGGTATTTGGCGTGGGTGATGCGTTCTGGATCCTTTAAGGGCAAAGGGCTGTAAAATAAAAATGGTTCCCTTAAAAGTTCACTTACTCCATGAAGTGTGTGGGGAGAGAGGGTCCAATAAGGCTCTCACTTTTTCCAAAGAAACTTCCCCGAGCTAATTATGAGCAAGTGCAAACAGATGGGAAGGGTGTACTTCCTAATAGAAATAGATTCTTCACCACAAACCACCATCAAATTAATTTTTTAAAAAAATCCTGTCTCCCCCTCGCTTCTCCTTTTGGAAGTTGTCCCTTTAAGTGAGGTACATGCTGGAGTTTTTTTATTCCAAGAAATTTAAGAGAATCAACATGTTTTCCTTTCTTGGTTGCGTCTGTGGTTGAATTGCTTAAAATATTTCACTTCTTAAAGTAACCTCGGTTTGTTACGGTAGGGTTTTTTTGGTTTTTTTTTTCCTGGTTTTTTTTTTTTAAGATAGAGAAGACTAGCTCCAGGAAAAGAAAAAGAAAAAGAAGAAAAAAACAACAACACAACTTCTAGTTGTCAGAATCGGAATGCATATCAGTTATGCTGGGAGACAATGAAAACATCAAAAAGCACATACAAGCCATAAAAAATTCAGGTCCTCTGAAGCAATGTGGGACACGCTTGGTTTGCTCCTCATTTGCATGCCAGTACCCACAATGCTCTGCAAGCTCCCAGATCTTTCTGAGCAGCCCCAGTGTGTCTGAGCTCTAGGGAACAAAGCGAAAGGTTGGAGCGTGCACGTGGGGAGAGAGGGGATTTTGCGTCTGTATGGGAAAGCAAGGCGGGTGTGGGGGAGAGAACTGCTCCCATCGTGGTGATTAGCCGCCAGCCCTTGAGGGCTTAATCACAGGCTTGGGAGCTGTACCTGGTGGTTTGTTTTATGGTTCTGTTGTTTTTTGCTCCTCTTCTTCCCTTTCCCCAGGATGTTGCGTTGCTGAAGGCACACTGTGCAGGAAGGGGAGAAGGACGCCAACCTTTAGAAGTCCGGCTGGCTATGCTGCTACAGCCCTTGCCTGGAATTGGAGATTTGCGTGCAGTGTGTGTTTTCTGACGCTGGTCCTCACCTCAAGGCATCTTGGCCTTTACTACATCTGTTCCCATGGACGGCCATGCTGGGTGAACGCAAAACACTTAGATGTGCTACCACCGCCTGCTGCTGGGGGCAGGGATTCCCCTCTGCCCTGCCGTGGGGGCAGCCTCTGACCCTTCCCACCCACACATACTGTTTTTCCCTCCAAACCTTACTCCTCACGAGTTCAACAGAACCGTTGTCTGGGTGCTCCAAATTCTAGGGGTGGCTTGGGATACAAGACTCCAGCTAAGAGTTGGGGGAAGAGGGAAGTAGATTTGGGTCCTGACTGGGCCTCCTTAGCCTCCCGGGTGTGCCACGTACCACCCTCATCTCCCCTGTCCTTCCCAAGCCTGTCCTGTAGCATCAAGAACGGCAGAGGGTTGGTGACTGTTATTCTACTTGCAATTTTATCATGGCCAACCGTTCTGGGGCATTACAAAATACATAAAAAAATAAAAGTAAAGCTCAATCTTTGAGGTTGCTACCTGGAAGGTTTTTGTCTGGGTTTGCACTTTGATTTTTGAGCTTCACTTTTCTCAATGCTGTAAAGGAGTTCTTAGGCTAGATTAATTTAGCAGTAGGAAGATCTGGGCAGAAGAGTGAACGTGGATGCGTGTCGGCTCCCAACCCACTCCCTGAAACCCCGAGCTTCAGAGGGAAGATAAAAGTCTGCCCCCACCCAGAACTCAGATGTGGGCTGCCCTGCAAGCTGGATCCAGCCAACAGATTTGTTTGCTTCAGCCTGTACACAGCGTTGTAAGAGTGTGTTGAATTAGTTGCCAGCATTTTAAAATCAGGAGCTTTTATAGTGTTTCTTAAAACATCTAAAGATCGGGCCAGACTAGGCCTACATTTCTCATGGGAGCCACCAGCCAGGATTGCGTAGACAGCGCCTCCTAGGTTTTTGTGTGGGAGTGTCTCTTCTCCAGCTGGGCCCACCACGGTTCCAAAGGCCTTTGTTCTTAGACCACGTCCGGATGTTCCTGTCTGGCTCCTGCAGACCTATGCATGCTCAGCCATGGCTGAACTTAAACTGAATCTCTGAATCTTTCCACTTTGTTTTCTGTAGCATTGGCATAGAGATAACCCAACTCTCAGCTCTGGCAGCTTTTCATAGTGGGGATAGAGAGGAGGCAGGATGCTGGGCACGGTGGCTCGCGCCTGTAATCCCAGCATTTTGGGAGGCAGAAGCAAGAGGATTGCTTGAGCCCAAGAGTTTGAGAGCAGCCTGAGCAACTTGACAAAACCTTGTCTCAACAGTAAATCAAAAAGTTAGCCAGACGTGGTGGCGCACACCTGTAGTTCCAATTATTTGAAAGGCTGAGGTGGAAGGATTGCCTGAGCCCAGCAGGTTGAGGCTGCAGTGGCCATGAGCGTGCTACTGCACTCCTGCTTGGGAAACAGAGTGAGACTCCGACTTAAAAAAAAAAAAGAGAGAGAGAGAGAGAGAGAGAGAATAAGAGGAGGCAAGACCAAGGGTCTTGACTTCTAAGCACCTCCAGTTTTTCTGTCCCAATCCCAAATTTAACAAATGCCTTTTTTGCCTGCGGTAGCACGGAGAATCCTCTCTGGAGTCTTACCTCCTTTTGGTATACATATTTCCCTTCCTTCTGATACCTAAAGTAGTCTGGGGTGAGAGGTAGGTTGCAAGATTTGGATTTTAAAAAATTCTTTCCTAAATTTGTTGTGTCTAATTTGGTCTGCAAGTGGTTTTTGGTGTCAACGACTAACCACTGTTTGGTCTGCACAGCCATTTCTGTTGAACTTGGATGGCAGTGAAAGTCCAGTTTCCCCAAATAAAGTCTAAATACATTTACACATCTACTCCCACGTGCGCCTTTATGTTTCTGCCTGTCTCCCCACACCTCAGACATGTGCATGGATGAGAGCGTCTTGGAAAGAAAACGGACAGGTAACTTGAGCCTCTACTTTAAACTTCATAAAAGAAAAAGCATCCGGCAAGTTGATCCAGTTGGACGGAGAGGGATAAAGATGCTTCCAAGCAGAGAGGTTAAAATGAGAGTTTAAATTAGAATTTGGTTGTTTCCTTATGACCTAGCAGACAAATACCACCACTAGACAAAAGAATGAAAATAAAGTAGGAAATTCAGGAAAATGAGTGAAAGGTTCACTTTTAAAAATTACCCCTTCCCCGAAAATCTAGCTGGAATTCCTTCTTCATTGTCAACATCAGAGCCTTAAATATGTTCATTATTCACGAATATATGAGACAAAAAATTATAACAACAGATTATGCTAGGCTTTAGCAATACTGATGACAACAGTTACTGTTTATTAAGTGCTTACCAGGTTCTAGGAACAGGGCTAAGAGTTTTGACACATTGATTCCTTTAATCTTTATAGCAACTCCATAAGGTCTATATGTTATACCCATTTCACAGGCAAGAAAATTTGCACTTAACATGATTAAGTAATTTGACCAAAGCTTGAGAGGTGGAAAGGGATAAAACTAGTATTCAAACTCACACTGTCCTCTAGCATATTCTGGCCGGGTCAGCAAGACTGATGCCTACTCACCAGCTGGCCAGAGCAAGGACCTGGCAGACTGCCTACCTTGATCATGACTGGCTTGGAGACTGACACATTAGAAAGCCCAAGAGAGACAAATGGTGTATTTGGCCCACAATTCTATTGCTGAAATGTCCCCCAAGGATTTTCCGTAGGAGGTCTTCTGCCTCCACTCCAATAAAACCCTTGATCTTTAGAGATTTCTTTTTTTTTCTTGAGTTGGAGTTTCACTCTTTCACCCAGGCTGGAGTGCAATGGCATGCTCATGATCACTGCAACCTCGACCTACGGGGCTCAAGCGATCCTTCCATTTCAGCCTTCCAAGTAGCTGAAACTACAAGTATATGCCACCATGCCCAGCTATTGATTGATTGATTGATTGTAGAGATGAGGTCTCCCCAAGTTGCCCAGGCTGGTCTTGAACCCACAGGCTCAAGCAATCCACTCACCTCAGCCTCCCAAAGTGCTGGGATTACAGACTGAGCCACCGAGCCCGTCTGAATTTCAGAGATTATCTCACTCTAGGCCACTCGATAGAATGGGCCATAGCCTTGGAGATTCAGGGTGAGTTTTTTCACCCTGAATACCTGTGGCCAAGCTGGGGGATGCAAAGTGTGTTCACTGCCTAAGGGTGCTGGGGCCTGCCTGAGCTGACAAGGTCGTGCCTGAGGCAAGGCCGGGATGGACAGACAGAGTCAGAACCGAAAGCAAAACATACCTTCCTTTGTATCATATCTGAAGAGGATGGAGAGGATGGAATGGGAACCCCAAAACACATGTCTGGGGAAGAGACGAGCACCACCAGTGACTACTGGCTTGGGGCTAGGTGACCATATAGCGACTGTTGGATGTGGGCAGTTGCTTAAACAAACTGGGTTGAAGGTTTAGCTTTTATGCACCCCTGTCTCTAGACAAGGAGCACCTAAGAGGGAGGATCTGTGCCAGAGGCCGTGGGAGACACTAAGATGGACAATGCGGGTTCTCCACTCTTTAGTTGCTTACACAATTCCTCCTTTGAAAGACAGCTCTACTGAGGCGGAAGGATCGCTGGAGCCCAGCAGGTCGAGGCTGCGGTGGCCGGGAGCGGCCACTGCACTCCAGTCTGGGCGACAGAGTGAGACTCCAACTCAAAAAAAAAAAAAAAAGAAAGGCAGCTCTAGGCCAGGTACGGTGGTTCTTGCCTATAATCCCAGCACTTTAGGAGGCCAAGGTGAGAGGATTGCCTGAGTCCACAGGTTCAAGACCAGCCTTGGCAAGACCTTATCTCTACAATAAATACAAAAAACTAGCTGAGCATGGTGGCATGTGCCTGTAGTTCCAGCTACTTGTGAGCCCAGAAGGTCAAGGCTGTGGTGACTATGAGTGTGCCACTGCACTCCAGCCTGGGTGGTAGAGACTCTGACTCAAAAAAAAAAAAAAGGCAGCTCTAAGAGTCACAAAGTTCAGTGAGTAAGAGCAGCTCATTCTAATTGGGAAGTGTGCACCCAGTGTCAGTGGCCGTGCTTATTCATCTTTCTATCCCCCATGTGGACCACAGAGCTGGGTGGATTGTGGGAGTTAAGTAAATGTGGATCAGTGACTGCCTCAGTCAATGACTGAATTTTTTAGGGGCTTTTGGAAAGACTTGTAGGACAGGTGGAAATTGAGTATATGCTGTATCTGTTAAAATTAGATTTGCTTCTAGTAATAGACATTTGAATTAACAGTTGCAATAAATACTTAGAGGTTTATTTTTCCGCCACATAACATTAAGTCTGGATGTTAAGAATTCCATGGCAGTAAGGCATCTTCATGGTCATTTGTCGTCTATCTTTTTGCTCTTTCATCTAAAACTCATAAATTCCAACCCCAAGATTGCCTCGTGGTAACAAGATAGCTGCCAGAACTCCATTTATTACATCCATGTTCTAGGAAGAAGGAGAATGGGGAGAAGAGCAGCCTTTCCAGAAGGCTCAGTTGACTTTTACTGACATTTCTTTAGCCACTTCTAATTTCAAGGGATACTAGGAAATATATTATTTTAGCTGGAGATATTCTCAGTCTGAGTAAAATCCTGCTTCTGTTAGTAAAAAACAGGGTAAGAATGAATAGTGGGTAAACAACTGCAGATTGCAAGATTAGGTCTTCTTTATGGGAAGGAGAAGGAAAGGAATTCACCAAGACAACGCCTGTTTTGCTTCTGTCCTATGAGAGGCACGCTTTGGGATATTCTTTATTGTGACCTGATGATGTGGTAAATACAATGAGTTGGTGCCTGGGGCACATAATTAGTTCCTTCACTATTCAAATCCTCCTGCCAAGGGCTTGGTTAATTGCACTGACTTCTCCTTCATTATTTTCAGCAGTTTAAAGTGCCTCTAAGAACACTCATCCTCTATTTTGAGTAATGAAGCCTCTGATGAAAAATGGAGTCTGACAGGTATGTGGACAGGAATGCCCTGCAGGGCTGGCAGAGCTGGCTGTGTTATCAGGCAGGTAGATGGACAGATAGGTGGATAAGTCTTTGGTAAAGACGGAGCATTACTCAACAGCAAATTTACCACCTCTTGCTGACGCAAACTGGCTCTTGCAGAATATGTAATGACTTCTGCTAAACAAAACACCGAAGTTTCTCACTTAAAAAAAAAAGTCTATAAAAATTAAAGGTACTGTGTAAGACAAGTGCCAAATTTCCACTCGTATGTTTGTTCAGCTTTCTTTGCTTTTCCCCCAAACTAAAACCAAATAGACGCTATCAATTTTCCCAAGATGGCAACCCAACAGGTAGTCCTCAGATAAGGAGGACTATCTTGACACAGAGAGCTTAATGGACTTGGGATATTTTCCAGTTTTCTTTATCTTAGGGCTAGGGAAGCTAGACTGAGTTTTCTGAAAAGGAGAGGCAGGTCTATGAAATGGGAGCCCTCTGGTTTCTCCTCCCCATTGTTACTCTTGAAGAACTTACTGAAGAACTTACCTCCTGGTGAAACCACCAGCTTTTACTAGGCATGTTGGAAAATACCAGTCCTTGAAGAAGGTGTATTATTCCCAACCCAAATCTCGCCAATATTCCTGTCTCTGGAGAAGGACCCATTAAAAAGAGAATAAATTCTTCATGATGTTCATACTGGTAACTTTTAAAAAGAAACATCTTCCTTTGTAGTTTTACTATAAACTCTATATCAACAGAAACATAATATTCTTGCTCTCTGTTCTAGCTCTTTTCCTGAAACACAAGCAACATTCAATAAGTATTAGTTTAATGATTATATGGCTAACATTAATTCCTTTCTGGAACAATGTCCAACTTGATTTTTCCTTTACCTTTTTTTCCCAGGATTTTGCCATATTTTCTCCTGGGCATTTTCTTTGTGTGTTTTTTTGGTGATTGAGATCGTATCGTATATGAAATGTATATGACTTGTCAAAAAGTGTTTTACCATAAGCATGTTTTCATATGTGTAATTGCCAATCAGGAAATGTTTGTATCCACCTATGATCTACAAGCCCCTGCTTGGAGATGTCTTACCTTCCCAGGCCAAACCAATGTAAATCTCACGTGTTGATTGATTTTTTAAAAAACTTCTGTTTTTCTAAAATGTATACAGTGAAGTTGCAATTCAACCACCTCAGGCACCTGTTCCCAGGACCTCTTGAGATGGTGCCATGGGCCTAGGTCACTCACATTTGACACAGAATAAAATTTCTTAAATATTTTATGAAGTTTGGCAATCTTTCGTCAGCATTTCCAAATCTTGGTCAAGTGGTTCCTCCACTTATCATAATTTCTAAGCTAGAAAGAAGAGAAAAATGGAGAATGGAGGACAAACAACTTCCTCATAAACACACAATCCAGAAGGCACACATTTCATTTCTGCTCACATCTTATTGGCCATAAAGTACTGTAGTCACCTGTAAAAGAGACTGGAAAATGTAATCTCTAGCTGATCAATCACATGTCAGGAATTGGTATTTCCAAATGCCCAGTGGATATTCATCTTCAAGATGTACAAATGAGAAGTTGGAATTCCTGGAAATTCTCGATATTCCTGATATCATAAGCTATCCTTAAAAGACTTTCAATAGTCTTCAAATTTTTAAATCATTACTATGGATAGCTAACAAAATTGGTTTAATAAATAAGAAATATTAAGCTTAGTGAATTTATAAACAACTATATCCTGAGGTAAATAATCAAATATTGGAAAATACCAGTGAACATTTTTGAGTAACATTCACATAATGTGACATTTGGATCTCCTGGCAAAATTAAAGCACTATACAGAATCACATATCAAAATTGTCAACTTAGGACTTATTTTGCTTCGCAAACTTATTATTTCTGAGAACATTACTAACAGGATTTGAATAAAGTATGCATACAGATAAAATTAATAATATTTATTTTATTTCCAAAATGACTCGTCATTAGCAGCAGGCAGGGTCATGAACATACACTTATGATAGGACAACAGCTTGCCTGTAGCAAGACTGACTGCTCAGATCTTAATCATTTTTCTCCTAAGTGTGCTTGTCCTAGTTCCCAGAAATATCATTCTTAACCTGTCAGTGGTTTCTGCCCTTGTTTTTGATTTGACGTTGTTGGATTCAAACAAGTGATCTCTTTTATGTTGATCATTGCTTTGATTCTTGCAGGATAATTACAATACTTTTTACCAATTTCTTGACTAGTTTTTCTTTTGGGATTTGGAAAAAACATAAAAACTTTTCAAGAAATACTGGAAAGAAATTCCCATATGGAAACACTAGTCAGGGTGAGTATGTGTGTGGAGTGGAGTGGAGAAGTTCTGTTATTTAAAGACAGGACAGAATGGACACTAGGAGAAATCTCTGCTCAGGACTAGTTACATAATTTGTGGGCCCAGTGCAAAATAAAAATGTAGGGTCTCTTGTTAAAAAATTATTAAGAATGTATTATTATTTAAGAATTATCAACTCCTGGGGGTGGGGGCAGGATTCGCAGTAGTGGGAATCTGCGGCGGGGGGGCCACACCTCAACAACAAGGGTACCTGCATAACGAACATTTGTATACCTCATGCTGAATTGTATCCCACATCTTTAAATAAAAATTTTTAAAAAAGAATTATCAAGCTGGCAGTCATGGAGCATTAAACTAAGTGCAGGACCCTTGTAAGTGTGGGACCTGTATAATTGCATAGGTCCCACATCTGTGTAGCTGTCTCTACTACATCATGTCATTTAGTAATCTTAGTTAATATCATTTTTAGTGGCCGCATAGTATTTCATTGGGTGGATTTATCAAAATTTCGATAACTACATCTGTATTCTCAGAAATTTTTATGGCTGTTAACCCAGCGATCTTTTCCACTAGTTTCACTTATCCTCTATTTTTGAGATTGGTTTGATCTCTTAGGATTTTCTCCCTAAGATGTAAAGCCTTAGCTTTGACACCCTTCAGGAGCTGTAGACCGCTGTTGAGACATGATCTGTTACCCACATGGCTTTGGTGTGAGCCAAGGGAAGTCAAACAGAAACCAGTACCAGATGGGAACTCCCAGGAGGAAAGCAGCATGGTCATAAGCAGTACCAAAGGCACATCAAGCCAAGACAAAATTCATCTGTAAGGGCAGAATGGCAGCCAAGGCAAATGGGGGGGGGAGTAGGGGCTGTCTTCAGAGATGGGGTCAGGGATAAGCTCCCCACAGGGGACTTGCTCTGCCAAGGGCAGTTGTTGCCTTTTGCTTGGGCAACCTGGTTCTTCATAATGTGTCCCTGAGCTGACCCCTCTGGATTTTAAAGAGCCAAAGCCTGTTCAGGCCATCTCTGCTCATGTTGGGCGACTGTCTCTCTTACATACTCTGGGAATACTGAGGATCAGTTGTTAAGGGCTACAAGAAGAGAGATGGTCAGAATGACCACTTCCTTCAGGTCTCCAGAATCTCCCGCTGACGTCTGTGTGATGGTCAACCTGAGACATTTTGTTCAGAGCAAATGGACATGCCCTTTTTGGCCAACACATTTAGTAGGAACAGACCAATGTGACAAAGTAGAAGACACTACCATGTAGGGTAGGGAGAAACACATGGAATAGTTGTCTCTGAAGCCAGAGAAATCCCTGACACGATAATTTATAACTTAAATGATCTTAGGCAATATACTAAGTTTTTCTGTGCCTCTGTGTCCTCATCTGTAAAGTGGGAACAACGACCTATTTACTTCAGGGCTCAACACACATTTCCTCTAAGGGCCACATAGTAAATATTCTAAATTTTGCAGGGCTTTGGGTCTCTCACAACAATTCAGTTCCACCGTTGTAGAATAAAATCAATCACAGACAATATGTAAATGAATGGTGGCAGCTGTGTTCCAATAAAACTGTGTTTACAAAAACAGGTAATTAACCAGTTTGTTGACTCCTGACCTACTTCACAGGATCCTTGTGAGAATTAAATGAGATATATATGTAAAAGGCTTACTTCTGCTCCTCCACAATGAAAGTTACTTTCCTGAGGAGCAGGACAGCCAGAGAGGAGTGGGTGAGAGAGTCATTCACAGCCTCTAAGGGTAGCAGAACTGGCCCCTCATTTGTTAACACGAAGCCCATGATTCTTTCTCGTCCACTTTTTTTCTACTTGGAGCCAAAGTACCAAAAGGAGCAATCTTGACATTTTTTTAAACAGACATAATGGCACACTTCTATATTAGTCACTGTGTGTAATTATTTTTGAAGATGAACCCTTTCCAAGATGTATTTACAGACACATGGCTGCAACTCTGAGAAGAGTCTTTGAGAATTTTCCAGCGCTTCTTCTCCATGCTGTATTTTTTTCCATTCATTAAAAAAAAAAATTTGTGTGTGACAAGAATACTTAATGTGAGATCTACACTCTTTTCAGATTTTTAAGTGTACTATATAGTATTGTTGTCTCTAGGCATACTGTTGTAGGGCAGATCTCTAGAATTTATTTATCATGCATAACTGAAAATTTATTCGTATTGCTTATCAATTCCCCATTTCCTTCTCCCCCCTCCACTCCAGTTTCTGAGATGGCAACCATCATTCTGTTCTTTGATTCCTTGAGTTTCACTATTTTAGATACCTTTGTATGTTTTCAAAAGAACATCTCTCCTCTTCAATGTTGTCATTTTAATCCTCTAAGGGGAACATCTGGGGAGGAATTCTCCCCAGCCTGAGACCTCCCTGTGAGCTTCAAAAAAATTTGAATAGCTCAGAGTCAAGGCGTCTCCAGGACCTAAGCAGAAAGTGACTCTTGGCTGGACCTTGTGGCTCACACCTATAATCCTAGCACTTTGGGAAGCCAGGACAAGAGAATTGTCTGAGCCCTGAAGTTTGAGACTAGCCTGGGCAACTTGGTGAGACCTCATCTCTACAATAAATCAAAAGATTAGCTGGGTGTGGTGGCACATGCCTGTCGTTCCAGTTACTTATGAGGTCGAGGCGGAAGGATCACCTGAGCTCAGCAGGTCGAGGCTGCAGTAGCCGTGAGTGTGCCACTGTACTCCAGCCTGGGTAACAAAGATTCTGACTCAAAAAAGAAAATAAAAGCGAGTCCTGACATTTTTATTCATCATAGAACCTCTTAAAGACATTTTAAGTTGAAGATGCCAAACCTGGTCTCAGGTAGGACTTAGGAATCTGTCATTATTTATAACGTTCCAGGTGATTCTGAAGCTCAGCTGAGTATCTGCCTAGTTCTGGACCAGCCTTCCACCTGCGCTTACTTCCCCTGAAATGAGTCCCAAACCCACTCTCCAAAACCCCAAGTCCCACAGTTGCCTGGTTTGTCTCCTCTTTTCTTTGTCCACTTACTATGTTAGCCAGAAGGCAGAGGGCATGGAAGATACGTTAATACCTGCAGCGATGGCTCTGCACTCCAAGAAGGAAGTGATTTCCCACTGGTTCATCCAGCTGGGGATGCTGGAAATTATGTGCTTGGCCTGTGGACTCAAGAGAGCATTGGGCCGGGAGGGTTTCAGTGTTTCCAAGTTAACGCCAAGGGCTCATACACTGGTGGATGGGAAAGTCATTGATTTTTCTTGAGATAATAACTCAAGTGTATTTGTTCAGTGTCTTTCAGAAACAAAGCCTTGTCTGATTTTATTTTTGTTTTGTTTTTGTTTGTTCTGTGAAGAAAAATTTCGTCCGACTAAAGCAAACCTCAGTGTTTTGTTGTTCAGCGGCTCCTGAGGGTCAAGTTGCTTGTGTCCCTCTGTCAAACATATTGATTCTTCAATAGATACTTAATGAGCCACCTACTGTGTGACATTGTGGGCTCTAGAGAGTTTTGGGAGAAGCTTGAAACCGGGTGGTTTCGAGATGGCAGCCTGGCTCCTGAAGCCCACAATTTCCCACTGAGAGGCCTCAGAGTCCTAATTCCTAGCCTCTGCAAGAAACCAATTCCAGACAAAAATACTTTAAGGGAACTTGGACTGAATGCTCAGTAAATCAGGTTTGTTGTCTGGTTTTGATGCCTCACTGCCTGTACTTAATTCTTGCCTTACTCCCAGTGAGCAAGTCTTTTTCCCTTTCATTTATTGAGTAACTACCCTGTAAAGTTACGCGAAGTACTTTCTTCCTGCTGTCTGTCTGATTCCATCTTCTCATATGAACAGCAGGTAAAAACCATGATGCCCATTTGACAGATGAGGAAACTGAGTCTTGAGAGATGATGTGCCTGGGCTTTGAAGCCAGGTTACCTGGCACCTGCTAGTACTCCCATGCCCTGTGCTACATAAACTCCTACCTTATCCCATAGTTTCTGTAACTGGATGTCACCTGCTCCCAGGTCAGCTCTCATCTTCTCCTCCTTCTCCTGGCCTTTGAAAATCAAGTATCCTTTCATGTGATGCTTTTGGTGGGGAGATGGTGCTTTCATATCCAGTAAGACAGGCTGTGTGACTATAAAACCACTCATTTCCCTCTGGGTCGTCTGGGGAATCACTCAGTCCTGCTAAATTTTAATAAATTCTCCAGGTGGCTCTGAAGTTTGAGAACCACCAACTTAGATTTGATGCTCAAGGTACTTCAATAATAATGAAGAAATCTGGCTCCATGAGATATCCTGACAAAAAACAAAACAGGCACTGAGGGAGTCTTCGTGTTCAAAAGTGTGTAAATATTGCCTATTCTGTTTCCCTCATAGACATGAGTAGAGATGCTGGCACATTCAAGACCAGAAAAAGTTATATAGTAGAAAGAGCCTATTTAACTCTTCTTAATCAGTCTCTCCTAAATTCAGTTTTAAGTTTAATCACGGACCTATTCTTTTGCAAAATACCTGTTGCCATCCCAAGGAACTAGTGACGAATAGCACACGTTGGAAAGAATTGATTATCATGATCCTCAACGGTAGATGACCCTAACTTTGATCAGAATTAAATCTCCATTTGGGCACACTTGCTTACGCTTGGAATCCTAGTACTTTGGGAAACTGAGGCAAGAGGATTGCTTGAGCCCAGGAGTTCGAGATCAGCATAGAAAACATAGTAAGACCTCATCTCTACAAAAAATTAGTTAAAAAATTAGTTGAAAATTTAGTTAAAAAATTAGTTAAAAAATTAGTTAAAAAATTAGTTGAGTGTGGAGGCGCATGCCTGTAGTCCCAGATTCTTGGGAGGCTGAGGTAGAAGGATCATCTGAGCCCAGAAGGTTAAGGCTGTGGCGAACTGTGATGCTGCCATGCCCTCCAGCCTGAGTGATAGAGTGATACCTGACCAAAAAAAAAGGAAAGAAAAAGAAGGGGAAAAAAGTATTAACTCTCCGAAAGCCATATGGAGTGGGAAGAACATCACGTAGAATTTTTTAAAAATCACTTTTGGATCCACACAGACCTCTCTGTGGCACAACAAAAAACAGCCCTATGTGAATAGGATCCCCCTGGAGTTGGGCAACACTGCAGACTGGATCCATCCCCAAATATTGAATTAATAAAAGGTTGAAGAACTAAAATATTTTTTTTTATAAGGAATAATTTAGAATCTGGGGGCTTGGAGGAGTCTAGGGAGGGGATTTTCAAGATATTTAACTCTTTTAACTGTGGAAAATATTTCAGGATGAACTTTGCCAATTATAAATATGCCAGTAAATATAATTGCATTGAATATAGTCGTATTTCTGCTCCTTTGAGCTGAGCTCATTTCACATTTTGGAAGTATTCAATGAGAACACTTTGTATTTAGGTAATATCTTTCATCCCCAAGTCTCAAGGATCTACTAGAGAGATGATTGGCAAGAAAATTCCCCAACATGGAGGTCGCTCCCCTCTGGTGGGATGGTAAGTTTTGAACAGAGGCAAGGAACTTGCCGACACTGGAGTCACTGGCTAGCCATTGAAGATGGTATCAAAGCTAATCAGCAGAGAGAAGAACTGGCTTGCTCACATGACTGTGGGCTTCATATTTCTGTGAATTAATTTAAGAAAAATAAAAGGAATAGCTGTATCTTGTTCTCTTTGTGGTGCCCTAAGAATTTCACATTTAATCATGAGATGCTTGCTATCTTCAGGCCCCAGTCATGCCTGAGAAGAGCCCCAAATTACTTTGCATTAGATGCTGGTTCCAGGTTCAGCAGGGAACCAGAAATGTTAGACACACATGAAAGTTGGGCATAGGGAGAAGGTGAGAGGGGCCAGCTTTGAGTTCCCTTCTGCTTGACAGGTGACTTCTTTTTCTCTTATTTTCAAACAAAGTTTATTATTTTCTCCTTTATGAGAAGAATACATTCTTATTATAGAAAAATTGGCAAAAATAGAAAGGCGAGAAGCAAAGAAATTCCCATGATCCAAAGAGAGTTACTATTAACAGTTTGGTCTACTTCCCTCCAGTCTTTCTTCTATGCATTTTAAAAAACACAGTGACAATCACACTGTATGTACAATCCTGATTCCACGCACGTGCTCATGTGTTTGTTCAAGCCCCACATTAATAAATGAGACCATACACTCTTGGAGGCAAGAACAGGGTCTATTCTTGCTCACTACATTAACACAGAGACCTAGTACAGAGCCTGGCACATAGTAAATGTTGTTGAACAAAATAGCAATGGACAATACGTCACCGAGTGGATATACCAGAACACATGTAACCTACCCTTTAATGCAGACATGAAAGGTGCCTCCAATTTTTCACTATGACAGGCAATGTTGTGATTCTGTTTTGCTTGCTTTCTTTTTCTATGTTGAGAGTATTACCTATAGCAGATACTGTTAGCATCCAGTCATTTCTCCTCAGCCTTCCTCAGGGACAGACCGCGAAAGCCAGTCTGCTGGCTACCTGTGTCAACAGTCTGAGTTTGTTCACTGGCTGTGGAAGCATGCTTGGTCTACATAGGCATGAAATAGCCTGGGCTTACCTGGTTATTTTCTGAGAAATCCCTGAGAAACCTCAACCATTGGGGATGGGGTTGGTGGATAAATATCCTAGGTTCCTTTCACCTCAGGGTGACAACTGTAAGGTGTGTTCTATACAGTCTGTCAGTTCTAGGAAGATTGAACCCCAGCTACCACAGCGTCCAACTCATAAGCATGCTCATTATATGGGCTTTCCTCTCATTCTTGCTTCTTATACTCCCCACCGCCTCACTATGCTCTCTAGAATCACCTCCCAAAAAAAACTGCTTGCACCAAACCCTTGTCTCAGGCTCTGTTTCTGGGAGACCCCACACTAAATCATTTACTTTGGATAGAGTCTCAGAGGTAGAATTACTGAGTTAAACCAGAAGAATTCCTTAGAGTCAGGATACATATTGACTGGCAAGCACTTTCCATGCGGGGGGTTTCAGAGCTCTTTTACTAATCCTTGATTTTACTTAAAGAATCTAGACCCTGAACCAGACACTTAGGAAGAGGAGGAAGGGAAGTTTAAGCACTTACCTGCCAGGTCTGCTCTGTAGGGTCGTTAAGCAGTTTCATTTGAGTTTGTTCTTTTGTTGTTCACTTGTCTCTGTTGTTTGCCTTGTTTCATTTTTTTTTTTTCTGTGTTCCTGGACAGAGGCCAGTGGTTACAGAATTTTCTCTTTTGTCTCTACAAATGGAAAGGGAGGGGAAATTGAATGCTGTGGAGAAAAGAAACAGGGAGGAAGGACGAGTGAGACGTTGCTTTGGAATATTTCAGCCTTGGGTCTGTAACAACTAGAGTTTGGTATTTTCAGGAAAAATGAAAAGAAATAAGCTATGCTATAAACAGGGTTTTGTCATCATTAAATCCTTGCAATCTGTGAGGAGTGTGCACAGAGCTGTGTTTCAAAATAAAGCTGCATGTTTGGGGATTGTCATAGTGACCTAGAAAGCACGATTTCTCTGGGGAAACATAGGAATGAAGTTTTCTTACAGCTTTACTGCTAAGGCCATGGCCGAATGCAGAAAAAAGACCAACCCTGTATTCCTGAAAATGAGGACAAACCACTCTCTTTTGACTGAGAGTGCCTGGATATTCCAAGAAAGCATGGCCCATCTTTGCTGAATTGACATGAAAGATAGAAATTTGAACATTCACCTTTTGTGTCCAGGTGAGAAATCCCTCTCTATCCAGTTTTTGCACATTACATGCGATGGAAATTTTTTTTCTTTTGTTTTTGTTGCTTACAGAATAAAGAGAAGGATGCCTTGGCCATGTCAGTTTAAGGTAGTTATTAAATTAGACACAGCTTCCATCCAAATGTCAGATGCCTCCCAATTGTCCTAGGTCCCTGTAGCATATTTTAAAACTCCCTAAGCTCTGCCCCCCTCTCAAGAATTCTGGCCTTCTCATAAATCCACTGTGGAAGGACAGAAATCACATAGTACCCGCAAGTTTGACCAATCCCAGCAGAGTTCTGAGCTGAACCAATGTGGGAGCACCTGGTATTGCGGTGTAGTGGAAGAGTCTGGGTGGCAGAGACTGTTTCCTGTTTCCCAAGCCTAATTTTCTTTCCTTTTGAACACATAGGTAGGCAACACATCCCAACCTCCCATTTGCAAGGGACCGCACGATTGGCAGAAGGCATGATTGGCTCTTGTGCCCTTCTTCACAGTTGGTCATTCCACCATTCTTGCAACTGGATTTGTAGAAAGCCAAAGCTCCACGGGACAGGGGAAAACAAGACCGCAGAAGCCTTGTTCCTTGTTCCTTGTTCCTAAGTCATGATAAGAGGAGTTCCAAGAGAACTCCTGACTAGGGGCATCAACGTGGGACATCACTTTAGTGAGAAATAGTCTTTCTTTTTTGTTAAGTCACTGATGTGGCTGCAGTTAGTTTCTACTGACTAATACATCCTGCAAAATTGGATGCCTCCTGGTATATTCATTAGTTCACCTGGATGGTAGAGCAAATTATACTGTTTGCCCCACCAAGCTCGCCAATGTTGCTTGCATGAAGGATCCTGCCATCACAAAACATTTAGAAGGGCACATGAATTGCACATTATCAAAGCATGTTCTCAATGCCAGGGGAGCACAGAAGCGGGAGTGTCCAGTTCAACTGCAGTCCAAGGGATGAAAGGCCATGAGGAGAGCAGAGACTTTCAATCAGAGGTCAATTCGCAGAGCACCAGTCAGATTTTTGGCCTCTTTATCCTTAAGGAAGCATCCAATAGCAACCTAAGAGCAGCTGAAATCCAGATTGCAGATGTATCACAGTGCAAAGCAAAACCTCTTATTTTATTTTAGATTCAGGGGGTACACATGCATATTCATTACACGGACATAGTGTGTAGTGGTGTGGATTGGATCTCAGGTGGCTCATTCCCCAGATAGTGAACATTGTGTCCCATATGTAGTTTCTGAACTCTAACCCCCCTCCCTCTTTCCCCTTATTGGTGTCTTCAGTGTCTATTATTTCCATATTTGTGACTGTTTAGCTCTCACATATGAGTGAGAACATGCAGTGTTTGGTTTTCTGTTTCTGAGTCAGTTTAATTAGGATGATGACCTCCAGCTCCATCCATGTTACTGCAAAGAACATGATTCTATTCTTTTTTATGGCTGCCAAAAACTTCTTACAATTTCTTTCCCCCATCATGGCTGCTTTCCAAGATTTTCTCCTCTCCTATGCCAAGCTCATCCCCCAAACCTCTCCCTAAACCCACCCCAAACTGTTCCTCAAACCTTCCCCATATCTCCTTGAATTTCATGGACTCTTTCATCCAGTAACTCTCCACCTTTTCTGCAGGTCAAGCTAGGCTTTATCGACTGCCTGTTATGGCTCTTAGGCTCAGTTGATGAGTTGATCATAAACCTAGAAATGGCCAGAAATGAAAACAGATTATTCTTAGGAAATGGTGAAGGAGTGGCTGTAAATACTTGTAGGTAATGTAGGTATGTATGTATGTAATTTTTTAAAATTGCAAATAGATTCTCAGAAGGGGGTGGGGGAAGGGGTAGAGGGACAAAAAAATCACCTATCAGGTGTAATATACACAGGTGGGTGTGGTGGGTACACTTAAGCTCAGATTTCTTCTCCCCTATACGATGCAGCCATGTGACCAAAAACTATTTGTATCCCCTAAAGCTATCGTAATAAGAAAAAAATATACAGATAGATTGTCAACTCCACTGCTTGTGAGCTAGGTGACCTTGGATAAGTTCTTTAACATCCCTTAGCCTCAATTTCCTACTCTGTGAGATGGAACTTTTAGAACTTCTCAGGATTCTTATGGAGAGTAAAAGAGCCATGTTGTGTGAAAGTAGTTTGCATACAGCCGGCAGTAAGCAATGTTTTTTTCTGCCCTTTCTGAGTTTTGCTCTTTTGCTCTGTATGAGGAGAACCAGAGATGTGGCCTAGCCCAATGACATAAAGGAGGGTAAACTGAGGCCCCAGCAGTCAGCAGCACCTGGGTTTGATGCCAACTGCTCTGGATCTCATTCCTGAGCTTCCTGGTCAACTTTCAAGTGACCTTGAAGGAAGAACAGCATTTCCCTGCCTCTAGCTGAGCGTTCCCACCACAGGGGAAACATGCCCACCCCTTGTCCCCTAGGGTGGGTTGTGAAGGTTAATGAATTGGTATTTGTGAAGTGCTTTGAGATCCGTGGATGAAAGGCCCTATGAAGTCAAAAGCGTTGGGATGATTATTAAATTGCCTTGCCTGAGGTCAGACAACGCAGGACTAGGGGAGCTAGAAAGGGAAGGCTCATTCCCTTTCTTCCATTCCCCTGCTAGAACAACTAAGACCATAACCTGTTCTTGTTAAGATGGGCTGTCCCTCTGTGGGTGGATGTCCTCAGGCCGTCACATCCTGCCTCCTTTATTCCCAGCACCCTAGTTAGGACTAGGCTCCATCTCCTCACCAGCCTGCTCGTTGGAATGCCAAGCAGCCGCCTCGCCTCGCTCTTGAGGAGAGCTCCAGTTCGCAGCGTTTTTAGAAGCTCAGGAAAACTGTCGTGTGAGGGACAGACATTTGCACTTGACCCCGAGACCCTTCTTGAGAAAGAAGGGGCAGTTTCTCCTGTGCCACCCGGGCCCCAAAACGAAGGAGGAGCTCTGCTCTGGCTGCATTTGGGGGGCTGCATTCCACATCAACCAGCTCTTCCCTATACCCCATTTTTCTTTATCTCTCTTTTTCCTTTCCATTCAACCACCCTGGCAGTTGCAATATTTGTTTTACAAACGTCTTCTGTACCTTTGTTTTTTCCTTCCCCCACATTGGCTGTGGTCTAGATACCTCATTGCAATTCAGACACCTGTCACTTCTGGATGTCAGGGTGACTGTTGCCAGACTGATTAGTTAAGATGAAGAAAAAAAATACAGCGCCATATAAATAAAAAATTAGAGACTGTCACATTGTTTAAAAAGGGCCCACCTCCCAACACCAGATCTCTGCAGAGCGGTGTTCCTTGTGTTTCCTGGGTATCCCAGCTAAGGGGAGCGCTTATAATGTCTTGTTTTTAGTGATTAAGTGGTTAATGATTTAATGAACTAAAAAAAAAATCTCATTTGTTGCTTCCCTTGGACTTGGAAAAAACCTCAAAGAGCTGATTTTCTGTGTACCTCAGTCCAATATTGCTACCTGCTGGGATACGAACACAGTCTCTAAATAAATTGCTAGTGGCCTTAGGCGGCTGGAAGAGTCTCCCTTTGATCCTGCTGGAGCGGATGAAGTCAAATGTTCAATCAATCAATCACGTTCATAACTTGCAGCTACAATCGGGCTGACAACAGCCTATTATTTATTTTTAAAATCATATATTTCATTATTGCAAAACACACAGGCTCTCACGAGGGGGAAAAGACTAAATTATTGATAAGCTGTATAGATGACGGAGTTTGTTGTTTCTGACATGCTTGTCACTAACTATTGTCAGGAAGAATTTACTAAGATGTAGAGTCAGGAAAGTTGGCCAGGGATGTATGTCGCGCCAAAGCAGAGACGGGGAGAGGAGACTCTAATGGCCTCTCTCTCTCTTATTGAATTCTTGTAGGTAAAAGGCAGCTGAAGGCAGAACAGTTTTCTATTGCAAAGCTAGACTTGAAAAGCCCCCAATTTGATTGCTACAGAGCAGGAGATTTGGTTCTCAAAATAGCCACGCGTTGGGGAAATGAATTTTTGCTGGTGTCTGTACATTCCTGGAAATAACAATCGTAACTCTCCAGAATTCCCACACGGACGGGGCCAGGCATATTTATTCAATATTGTGTGTTGGGGTGGGGCGGGGGTGAGATGCAAACACAACTTTGGGCTCCCCGTGCTTTGAGAAGTGGGAGAAGAGGAGGTGCTCTCTGTCACAGCTCCAGCCAGGGTCTCTGAGCTGGCAGGACATTAGCAATGGAGGTGCCTTCCCTATGGGCCTACGATTGAACGTCTCTAATGGGTTCAGGAGAGAAAGAACAGTCAGAAAAATGCTGACCACTCTTTTCTGTGTGCTTCTTTCTTTTCTGTTTTCTGGGTCACTAGCTGGGGAGGTCGTGGCAAGCTGAGATCTTAGAGCCACCACTGGCCCCTCATCTGAACAGTGAGGGGTTGGACTGGAAAATATTCCAGGTCCAGCATTGTCATCTGGCTGTCACTGCCAAGAGAAGAAGGAGGTTGCTCCCGGATTTGCTGGAAGAAAGAGCCCCTTGGACTAAGGGAAGGGGAGATGTTTTATTAAGGCAACTTAATGTTCACCCATTCAGATCAAATCCTATCAGAACAAGAACCACTATATTGGGATAAAAACAGCTGTGAAACTAAGGATTTCTAGCATCCACACCTTCCCCACCATTTGATACCTCCTGGAAAATAATGTAACTACAATGTCAGTAAAATTGAAGCTTTTAGGAGGTTCAGTTGAGATTTGACTTGTACTCCTAAATTTTTCACTAATTATGAGATGATCTCCCTGTTGCTGTGATGGGGAGAGACAGTACTGCATGTGTGCCCTAAATCAAAAGTTTCTCAAGGCCGAGCCACACTTCAGAATTAATCTATCTCCCCTATTTCATAGAAAAGAAAACTAAGACAGAGAAATTGAAATCAGATAGCCAGTTAGTGGCAGATAGGGGGACCAAACCCCGGGCCTCCACTCCCTTCCCTGAGGTGAACCAGGAAACCATCGGCAAAGCTTCAGAAAAAAGGTGTCCTGATCCCCTGCTGAGTGCTCTGTCTACCACACTATGCTGCCTTCTGGGTAATGTTCCAGCCTGTATTCGTTTAGTTTTAGACACTAAACTCTATTTAGAACCCAAACAACCGGAAAGTTCACTTCACCACATGTGCCTTTCCAAGGCGGATCCCTGACAATGAGTAGGCAAAGCTATCACAAGACTGGGACTTGGAGGCAATTCTGAATCCATGAGAAGAATTGGCATCAATTGTCTGAGAGTCTAGAGCTCTCCCTTCCAGTTTTGTGATGCCACTTACCTTGTATGATGGGACTTGGCTGACATGCCCTGTCTGCGTTTCTGTCCCTGAGGTGAGGGGTGGTCCCCTGACAAAGACACTCCTTTACCATGCTTTAGTCAGGCTCCTCAGCCCTCTTCTCTAACCAGTATCTGCCTTGGGCCCCGTCCTTGCTGGACCTGCATAGCCCAGTTATAGAGAAAATTTTGCTAAGTCAGTTTAGAGAGAATCTCCCACCCTTGATATCTAATCACCCCGACCACCTTCAGCAAGAATTCTCTCTTAGGTCAGTTTAGCAAGAACCTTGCCCTCATATTTGATGAAATCTTCTTAGTAATTTTCCATTCACTGGTCCCCTTCTCTACCCCACACACCTGCTCCTTGGCTATAAATCTCCACTTGTTCTTGTGCAGAAGGACTCCAGTTTTTGTTTTGTTTTTTTGAGTTGAGGTCTCACTCGGTTGCCCAGGCTGGCATGCAGTGGTATACTCACGCCCACCACAACCTCGACCTGCTAGGCTCAGGCAATCCTTCTGCCTCAGCATTCCAAATAGCTGGAGCTACAGGTGTGCGCCACCAAGCCTGGCTAATTTTTTTTTTTAATTGTAGATACATGGTTTCACCAAGTTGCTCAGACTGGTCTTGAACCCATGGACTCAGGCAATCCTTTTGCCTCAGCCTCCCAAAGTACTGGGATTATAGGTGTAAGTCACTGTGCCCAGTGAGAAGTATTCCAGTTTTATCCTGAGGTCTCTTTTCCCCTATTGCAATAGTTGCTGAATAAAATCTGTTTTTACTGCTTTAACTACTGCTGGCTCTGGTTCTCTTTGATAGTCTACATGTACTTCAAGTCAACTTCTAGTTCCAAAATTTGCACAAAATTCTATGTAAAATCCTATTCAGTGGTATTTTCCATTTAATTTATTTTCTGAACATTTTTCAACCTAGATTGGCACGTGGAAACTGAGTTGACCAAAGCCATCGATGGCACTATTCTGGTAAACCATTTCTTATCATCGTCTTGATACAGTAGAAATAATTCAGTAATTCCAGCACATTGGGAGGCTGAGGCAGGAGGGTCGCTTGAGGCCAGGAGTTTGAGACCAGCCTAGGAAACAGAGTAAGACCCCGTCTCTATGAAAAATAAAAACTTAGCTGGACATGGTGGCGCATGTCTGTAGTCTCAGCTACTTGAGAAGCTAAGGTGGAAGGATTGCCTGAACCCAGGAGATTGAGGCTGTGGTGAGCCTCTATAGAGCCACTGTACTCCAGCCTGGGTGACAGAGTGAGATCCAGCTAAAAAGAAAAAAGGAAGGAACTCTTCACTGGAACAAAGCCTGGCTTCTTAGTCCTGGCTTTGTTGAGCTTGGTGAGGCATGGAATCTTTCTGTACCTTAGTTTTCTCAACTGTTAGATGGGCATATTGACCTCCTCTCCCTACCCAGCTAGGGCAGATTGCTATGAGGATCTAAATTCATTACATAAGTTAGGGAAGTCCAAAAAGCTTACAGAGGACCACAGATGCAGAGTAGAAGTATTATTTGCTGGTGGGAATTTACTATAGATGAGAGAGTCTGTTGTAAATATAAGATCACATGTTTAATTACCTTCAGATGCCGATGTATGTAAATAGGTCTGTTGTGCTTCTTTGGGAGGGAGGAGGAGAAAGAGATGGGCTGGGACTCATTAACTTCCTGGCAATGCTTTTTTGCAGAAATTTCAAGGCAAACCTTTCGGAAGGGGAAAAATAGCCGCCTCTGCGCACAGCTGCAATGGCAGAAAGATGCAGAAGAGACTGCCTCTTTTTTCCTTTGTTCGTCCTTCTCTGTTTTCTGGGTTGTGAGGTGCATTTGTCCATTGACAGCATATGGCCACTCCTTTCCAGCAATGTCCAGAAACACTGCATTTCCTGTATGTGGCTTTCTCCCTTTTGAAGCTTGCTTGCTGCACCCGTGGTTGAGAGTTGCCACCTCCGGAAGGGCTGAAGTGCCTGCATGGTGTTGGATTGCAGGATACCAGACAGATTTTTTTTTTTCTCCTGGCAAGATAAGACTCTATTAAGTATGATTTTATTAATAGTCTCTCTCTCAGCCCTGGTCCCCCTGGGAGCCTCCCGTGATTGGTCAGTTGTACAATTATAATGGGCACTAATTATACCTGGAAGCTAAGGTATGGCAGGCCTGACTTACAAAGCCCTTGGTGATAAGGATTTGGGTAAACACAATGAGCTGTAAACGACTTCATCTTTCCAAAAGGACAAAGGAATTTCTTCTTGAAAAACGAGCAACTTAGGAAAACAGTTAAACAGAGGAATGAGAAATGAAACAGAAATGCTTCCAGCTTTTTACCAGTGAGGAGAGAGAAGGTAGATTTGGATTAACCCTGTGTGGACCACGGTGGACTCACTTGAGAGCAGTTATCAGCTTGTCACAGATGGATGCTAGGAACGTTCCAATGGCACCATGACTCCCCAGAGAAGGGAATTCTCAAGTGTCAACGTCAAACATGATCCTTCTTTCTAGATCATAAATATGTACATTGAAGCCAAGAAATAGCCCAACCGATGCCCAGATGCAGAAGTGTTTTTAAAGGGCACGGTCTGGCCAAGCATTGTGACTCATGCCTATAATCCTAGAATTTTGGGAGACTGAGGCAAGGGGATTGCTCGAGAGGAGTTCAAGACCAGCCTGGGCAGGATGGCAAGACCTCATCTTTACAATAAATTTTTTAAAAAATCAGCCGGGTATGATGGCAGATGCCTGTAGTCCCAGTTACTTGGAAGGTTGAGGCAGAAGGATCGCCTGACCCCAGCAGATCAAGGGACCCCGGCAGATCATGCCACTGCACTCCAGCCTGGGCAATAGAGTGAGACTCTGACTCAAAAATAAATAAAATAAAATAATAAAATGAAATACAGTACTTCTGTTTCTTCCAAATGACTCATCATCTGTGCCCAAGACAGTGAGGCTGATCTTCATCCTGTGCCCTGTCCCCCCAGGATTTGTCCACCAGAGTGCTCAGCGAGGTCAGGACAACTGGCATGTAATGTGCATGAGAGGCAGTTTGTGCACAGAACAATGAAGTCCACATGAGCTCCAGAAGGAACTTCCTGGGAGGAGGGATGCTAAGCATCGGTAATGGGGGCAAGACGAAGACCTACTGGTCTGGGAGAATTGCTTATTTCCAGAGGGGAGCTGATGCTGGTGTTTGGCATATAGGACTGTACTTCTCACTGACTTCTTCCCTCATGACTTTCTTGCTTCCTCATGATGACAGAATGACTCAACTAGGGGGGGTTGTGGTTGCCACACTGCCACACTGCTCTTTGGAGCATCCAGCCACATGGACCAGGACACACCCAGCCCTAGTGTGAAATAGACTCTCCACACATCCAGGCATTTTATATCCAGGCAGCAAATGGTTTTGTGGCATACAAGTCCATTTGTGTTGATGGCTGAGCCAGTGAGTTCAAAAGTCCAAGTTCAATGTTCTTAGGCATGTCCACGTCTGTTATTGCAGTTTCAAGACTGTTTGTTACTCTGCATAATTGCAGCTGTAGTTGACTAGTACATCCATTAGGAACTTTCTAGTGGTCAAGACTCTCCAGGCTTTCACTATAGCTCTCTCCAACCTTTTCCTCCAAGTGACTAACCTTTAAAGGCACAGATACCAAAGGTACATCTGTCAACTATACCTTTGGTACACTTACCAGTATTAGACCAAGAAAGATGCTTTGCCTAAGAGTAACTGAAAGGTACAAGAGTAACTGAAGGGTACAAGGCCCCATGTGGTCTGACCCTGGCACTTGGCTGGCCTCATTTCCTGCCATTCTAGCACATGTTCACTCCGCCCTAGCCTCTTGGCTGTTCCTCACACAGGCCTAGCTCCTTCCCACTTGCTCTTCCCTCTGCCCAGAGCACTCTTCCTCCAGATAACTTTCTGGCTCCGTACTTGCTTCCTTTAGGTCTCTGCTCAAAGGCCTCCCCAGAGGTCAAGCTGTCCTTGAATGCTCTGTATAAAATACAATAATCTCCTCTCCCCAAGTTTAACTCCTTCCTCCCCACCTCCCAGAGATTTTTCTACAAAGCATTTACTATTGCATGACACATTTCATGCACTTGTTTATGTTTTTATTATCTGCCTCTCCACTAAGTGAAACTCCATGAGAGAGAGGATTTTGTTTTGTTCATGCTGCAATCCCAGAATTTAGCAGAGGTGAAAAAAAAAAGTTTATTGAACTGAATTTGAATTAAAACCCCCCACATAAATCAGTTTAGCTAAATCTCTCCTCAGGCCATATTCTTTTTTTCTTTCTTTCTTTCTTTTGAGTTGGAGGTGTCACTCTGTGGCCCAGGCTGGAGTGCAGTAACATGACGATGGCTCACCACAGCCTCAACCTCCTAGGCTCAGGCATTCCTTCTGCCTCAGTTTCCTGAGTAGCTAGGACTACAGGCACATGCCACCAAGCCCAGCTAATTTTTAAAAAATTTTTTCTGCAGAGATGAGGTCTCTTGCTATATTGCCCAGGCTGGTCTTGAACTCCTGAACTCAAGTGATCCTCCCATCCTAGCCTCCCAAAGTGGTGAGATCATAGGCGTGAGCTATTGTACCCAGGCAGGCCACATTCTAAGGCAGCTCCTGAAGTCACAGGCCCTTGGGGGGATGGTAAGAAAATCCAACCCTTTCTTTGCTACAACAGAAATATGCAGAGTGTCTGTGGATGGTACTGAGAGGATGTGACTTAAAACTAAAAGCAAGCCGGGCTCGGTGGCTCAGCCTGTAATCCCGCGCTTTTGGGAGGCTGAGGTGAGTGGATTACCTGAGCCGGCCGCTTCAAGACCCACCTGGGCAGCAAGACCTCATCTCTACAATAAATAAAAAAATCAGCCGGGTGTGGTAGCACATGCCTGTAATTCCAGCTACTAGGAAGGCTGAGGCGGAAGGATCGCCGGAACCCAGCAGCTCGAGGCTGCGGTGGCCGGGAGCGGCCACTGCACTCCAGTCTGGGTGACCGAGTGAGACTCCAACTCAAAAAAAAATATAAATAAATAAAATAAAACTAAAAGCAGAAGATGTGGATGACATAATCCTTGCCCTCTGGCAGCTGGCTAAGTAGAACCTTCAAATTTACCATGTGTGGGTCCTTCTCATTTTTGGCCTATTTTAGCAGAAAATGGTTCCTAGACTTTTTGTCATAGTATTGATCATTTCACTAGACTCCACTTGCTCAAGTTTTCAGGGAGGGAGAAAGGGTGCTGTTCTGTAACTTAACAGGAGAAGTAGATTAGAATAGGCAGCCTGGGTTCCTGCCTTTTCCTTGGCTCTACCCATAGAAGTATCTCCCAGTCATGCCCTGGGTTTCCAACCCAGGCTCAGTGCGGTATTATTTACCCACAATTCTTCCTTCCCTCCTGCCCTTGTGTTGTTCACTGTGCGTCCCCACACTGTTGATGTGAGATATGGCCGTGTGACTTGCTTTGGCCACATGATCGGGGTAGAAGTGACAGTGTGCCAGCTCTGAGCCTAGATCTTCAAAAAAATCACCTTTTTGTTTCTAACTTCCCCACTTGAAGTTCTAACAACACCCACCAAGAGAAGAACACGCCCTGAAGAGCCATCAATCCAAGCATGAGAGACCCAAGAAGGAGATCTGACCCTAACCCACATTCCAAAGCAGAGCTGCCCCAGTCAACCCACAGATCCATAAGTGAAAAAAGCACGTTTGCTATTGCAGTTTCAAGAGTGTTTGTTACTCTGCATGATTGCAGCTGTAGCTGACTAGTACATCCATTGGGAACTTTCTAGTGGTCAAGACTCTGCAGGCTTTCACTATAGCTCTCTCCAACCTTTTCCTCCAAGTGACTAGCCTTTAAAGGCACAGATACCAAAGGTACATCTGACAACTATACCTTTGGTACACAATATTAGACCAAGAAAGATGCTTTACCTAAGAGTAACTGAAAGGTACAAGAGAAACAAAGAAAGGTATTACATAGATTATGCAGGCGATAGGATAGATAATGACTGATACATTTTGACTTTTGAGTTGTCATTACTAAGATAGATTGGCTTTGCTTCTCTTTTGTCATATATTTCAAAAGCAAGTCTCTAAATTATTGACTACTTTGGTGAACTCAAACACTCTCTAATTAATGATCTAAGTTTTCTTGGATGAAGAAAAAAGGCTTCATCAGAGTAAAAGCTTTCATCATGTGACTTTTTTTTTTTTAAATTTAATCCTCATCCTGTTTGAACAACAAGGCTTTGGGACGTCCTTGCCACTGAGCAGCGGGAACTCCATAAGGGAGGGAGGGAGTGGGATAGAGTAGCTGATTCCAACCTTCAGGAAGGTAAGTTGGGATCATAACTTCCTTTAGAAGTTTCTTTTGGGCACCTTTATGCAGGGACAGAGAGGTGCTCACCTCTAGAATATGAGCCCAGAGGCTTATCAGCTTCTGCCAGAAGATAATGTCAACCCTTCCCACAGCTGAGCATCATAACAGATGACTGCCCTTCCCTGGCTCCAACCATCAATAATACTGAAATCGACTGGGTGCCTACTAAGTGCCGGGTACATTATAAACATGTCACGTGTGGTATCTCATTTATAACAACCCTGCCAAAGAGGTACAATTATTGACTCCATTGTACTCGTGAGAGAACAAATATAGAAATGTTAACCTACCCAGGATCACACAGCTGATGAGTCAGGGAGCTGAATTAGACTCAGACAGTCTGACCTTGAGTTGGTGGTCTGAACCACTGGGCTCTAGAAGCTTCTCTCTGAGTCTCCTAGCTCCTCATAGCTACCAAGAGCCCAGTTCAGCAGCTGAAGGATATATGGTTCCTTCATTCATTCATTCATATACACTAAATTCTGGGTCTAGATTGAGGATGCATCTAGGATCATCGAGAAGCATGGACTTTGACCCTTCCTGGTGATTTTACTGAACAGCACTTGGGGCAGGTGGACCATTAACTTACTTTGATGGAGCTACATGAAATGATTGTATACTTGTAGAAAGGATATCACCATCTTTGATACAAACCAGTAACAGCTGCATAAGGATTCATGGAAGAAGGTGCTCTCAGGTCTAATGCCCAACCAATGAGTATGAGTACCTTATGATCACATTGAATGAAATAACCCACAACCCTTCCCACTGCACTAGAGTTTAGAGAACTTAGAGACAAATCTCTGGCCCACCTCTAGCATGAGGAAAAGGTGTCACAGTCCCAAATTTGTGAGTTAACCTTCCTCTCTATACACCAGAGGATTCTTCCAGTTGTGGTTTCCTTTGCCTTGCTTTTTTGTTTAACTATTCTTGTTGTATTATGTGTGAGTGTATGTGTATATACACATTTGTATAATAGTGAGTTTCTTCAGCTTAGGGGACAGATATATCAATATCTCTTCTATGTTTCTAGTGCATTGTTTGAGCACCCTTTGCCCTCTCTTAGCAGAATGTTCATCTTGAGGGCGTCCTCATGCTTGAACCCTGAACCTTTAAATGAAGAAGTGAAACATTTAGTCCTGCCTCTAATTGCTAGAAGAACAGAGCGAAATAGGGTAGCTGAGTGGTGCATTGAGTTGCTGCTGCGGCCGCTGCTACGTGGTGATCCTGCTGGTCCTTCACGGCCCACTGCTATGTTCTAGATTCCCATCAGGATCTCAAGGAATTCTACCAGGGATCTCATATTTGCTCTTTCAATTCCCTATCATGTCCTTGAAGTCCAGCACAAGCCAGGATGCCAGCTACGGGTGCACACCATGCTGGACCAGCCTCCATACCCCAACAAGACTCCTGGGTCCTTGGGATGAGCCTGGGCCATCAACCCAGGATAACACTCCCTTCCCAATCTCCACCATCAAGGAGTTACTCTAGGGAGCCCCTTACCTTCTTTCTCGCTGGAGAACTTTGGCCAGGGACACCCTGTCAGAATTCCCTGATTTAGACTCTCAGGGAGCAGTGTTTAGGGTTCTAATACCATGCCTCGCAGAAGGTTCTGGGTTCCTGGGCAAATGAGTCCTCCCTCTCTGCAGAGCAACACAGCCTGCGAAAGGCCAGTGGAGCTCTCTGAGGTCAGGGACTGGATGACCTCACCCACGTGTGTGGTCCTGCACTTTGAGCCACCTGGTCTTGTGCACCTTGGCTGCCCAGTAGCTTCATTTGCCGTCACTTGCTCACTTACCCATTCAGTTACTTGTCAAATACTTATTGTGTGTCAGGGCTGGGAATACAGCCTTCAATAAGATGGGAATAGTCCCTAACTTTTAAGAAGTTTACAGTCTAGTGAGAGAAGATAGGCAACGTGATGCTTTAAAACAATAAAGCACTTACACTGATAAGTGTGATGGTGAGTGGAAGAAATGCTCAGTGCTTCCATCCTGGGTCACAGGTTAGCCCACTGCAGAGTCCCCTGGGAGCTGAGACACTCAGGGCAAGTGGAAAACAAGAAGAACTTCCAGACTTCTTCCACTTGAGGAGAGTCTGTCCCCCCCAAAATAACCAGGAATACTTCTATACAGAATGGGCCAGAAGCCTTGTTGGTGAGGATCTTTCTCCTATTGCCTTTGGAACAAAAGTTAGAGAAGAAAGAACTGAACAGCTCAAAGGGGCCTTGGAGATCTTCTAGTCTAATCGCCTCTTTTCTTTGAGGGAAGGGTGAAAACTAACATCCGGAGAGGAGATGACCAGGGTAAAGTCACACAAAAAATGATGGAAGAATTAATCCCATCCTCCACACCAAAAGAATGTCAGGTCTTCCATTATTGCTAAGCCTTATGCCTGAAAGGAAGAGAAGACCCTCCCAAGAGTTTTTACCACGAAGAAGGCACAGTGGGCAACTTTCCCCCTTTGCAGGGATGACTGTTGTCTCAGCACCATTTGTTGAAAAAACTATTCTTTCCCCCATTGAATGGTCTTGACACCCTTGTTGAAAATCAAGTGGCCAGAGATGTATGTGTTTAATTCTAGATTATTTTAGCTATAAGGTAATAAGTATGAAGATAAAAAAACTAAGTTGCTATTTAATGACAGTATCATGCTTTCAGACCAATTCTAAGATCACTTACCTTCAGATTGCTTGTTAAGTAAATACAGGTTGAGTATCCTTTATCTGAAATGCTTGGGATCAGAAGTATTTTGGATTTTTTAATATTTGCATTATACATACTGGCTGATTGTCCCTAATTTTAAAATCTGAAATGTAAAATGCTCCAGTAAGCATTTCCTTTGAGCATGATGTCAGCAATCAGAAAGTTACTAAATTTGAAGCATTTCAAGATTTCAGACTTTTGGATTAGGGATATTTAATCTGCAGTAAATGTTCTTATGGCTAAGATACTCTTGGTTGAATTGATCTTACATGCAGCCAAAAGCATTCATATGTGATAAAGTCTCTTTTAGAGATACTTATCCTATTAAGTTCTTAATGCATTAACTGTTACCAGGACAGTAGCAGCATTGTACAGACTTGATCAGCAAATAGGTAAAAATTTTTTTCCAAATAAAACTCACATAACCATTTTGAATGTACGATTCTGTAGTTTTTAGTACATTTAGAAAGCTGTGCATTCATTACCATTATCTAATTCAGAACATTTTCATCATTCCAAAAAGAAATGCAGACCCACTAAACAATTACAGTACTGCTTATTTCCTCACCTCCACCTCAGTGCTTGGCAAAGACTAACTTCTCCATGTTTTGAATCTGCTTGTTCTGGAGATTGCATATAATGGAATCATAAAATATCTGGCTTTTTACTCTGGCTTTTTTCACTTAACATAATATTTTTAATCTTCGTCTGTGACATAGCATGTACAGACGGTCGCCAGCTTACAATGAATCAACTTGTGATTTTTCAACTTTACGATGGCTTGCAAAAGTGATACACATTCAATAGAAGCTATACTTCAAGGTAGGCTAAGTTAAACTACAATGTTCTATAGGTCAGGATTATTCAATGCATTTTTTCCTTATAATATATTCAGTTTATGATGAGTTTATCAGGAGGTAGTCCTATCGTAAGTTGAGGAGCATCTATATCTGTACTTTGTTATTTTTTATCTGGTTTGTCCATTTATCAGTTGATGGACACTTGGGTTGTTTCCACTTTAGGGATATTATAAATAATGCTGCTATGAGCACTTTTGTGCAAGTTGTGCTTGAACATATGTTTTCAATGATCTTGGGAATATACCTTGGAATGTATTGCTGGATCATTTGGTAATTCTATGTTTAACTTTTTCAGGAACTGCCAAGCTATTTTCCACAGTGGCTGCACCATTTTACATTCCCACCAGCAATGTGTGAATGTTCTAGTTACTCCACATCCTCACTAACACTTGTTATTTTTCCTTTCTAATTTTAGCCATTCTAGTGGGTGTGAAGTGGCATCTCCCTGTGGTTTTGGTTGGCATTTCCCTAAAGACTAATGGTGTTGAATATGTTTTTTCATATGCAATATGACCATTTGCATATCTTCTTTGGGAGAATGTCAAATCTAGTCATTTGCCCATTTTTAAATTAGGTTGCCTTTTCCCTGTTGAGTTTTAGAATCTCTTTTTATATTCTGGATACTAAACCTGATATACGATTTGCCAATATTTTGTCTCATTCTGTTCTTTGTCTTTTCACTTTTGTAACGTCTTTTGGTGTACCAAAGTTTTTAACTTCAATGAAGTCCAATTTATCTATTTTTTTCTTCTATGACTTTTACTTTTGATGCCACATTTAAGAAATTATTACCTAATCCAAGGTCATGAACATATATCTATGTTTCCTTTAAGAGTTTTATAGACTTGCTGGGTGCAGTGGCTCACGCTTGTAATCCCAGCACTTTGGGAGGCGGAGGCGAGAGGATTGCCTGAGTTCAGGAGTTCAAGACCAGCCTGGGAAACTTGATGAGACCTTGTCCCTACAGTAAATCAAAAAATTAGTTGGGCATGGTGACGTGAGCCTGTAGTTCTAGTTACTCAGAAGGCTGAGGCGAAAGGATAGCCTGAGCCCAGCAGATCAAGACATACTCATGGCTACAGCAGGTCGAGGCTACAGTAGCCATGAGCATGCTACTGCCCTCCAGTCTGGGCAACAGAGTGAGACACCAACTCAAAAACAACAACAATAACAACAGAAAGAGTTTTATAGACTTAACCCTTATATGTAGTTCTTTGATCCATTGAGTTACTTTTTGTATACAGTGTGAAGTTGGGAGTACAGAGCAATTCCTTTTCATGTGAGTATTCTGTTGTCTCAGCACCATTTGCTGAAAAACCTATTTCCCCCCCATTGAATGGTCTTGACACCCTTGTTAAAAATCAAGTGGCCAGAGATGTATGTGTTTAATTCTAGATTCTCATATCCATCCCACTTACCTTTAAGGGGTAACATCATGCCGGCACCTCACTGTTTTGATTACTACAGTAAGTTCCCTACATATGAACCTTCAAGTTGTGAACTTTCTAAGACATGAACATGCATTCAAATGTCCAGTCATGTAAGTTAGTTCACATGTCTGATATACATGGCCACATGGGTGCATCCTCTACAAGTGGTTGTGTTTTTGTGTGTGTATAGAGTACAGTAGTACAGTATCTTTATATCAAGTCCAGGATGTCTAGAAGCAGGCAGAAAAGCAGCAGTGATATAGCTGGTACTGTATAGTTGATTGTGTTAGTTGGGTATCTGGGCTAACTTTGTTGTACTTATAAATGTACTTTTGAGACAGAACTCATACTGTGTTAAATAGAAGTAGTGAGAGCAGACATTTTAATTTTGCTGCTGATCTTAGAAGGATTTTAGTCTTTCACCATTGAACATAATGTTAACTATGACTTTTCATATATGTTCTAAGGTTGAGAAAGTGCTCTTCTATCTCTAGTCCATTGAACTGTACAATTCTCCCTTCTATTCTGTTAGTTTTTGCTTTATATACCTTAGTACAATGGTGTTAGACATACATTATTTATAACTGTCACAATCTTTTCACAACATTGACCCTTTTATCATTAGGTAAACAAGGAGTCTCTTATAACAATTTTTGCCTTAAAGTCTATTTTGTCTGATGTTATTATAGCTACTCCCACACTCTTTGGTTACTGTTTTCTGGAATATCTTTTTTTTTGAATTGGAGTCTCACTCAGTCACCCAGGCTGGAGTGCAGTGGCACGCACGCTCATGGCCCCCGTGTCCACCTGCTGGGCTCAGGTGATCCTTCCGCCTCAGCCTTCCAAGTAGCCAAACTACAGGTGTGCGCTACGCGCCTGGCAGGTTTTTTTTTTGTAGTGATGAGGTCTCACCAAGTTGCCCGGGGTGATCTCGAATCCTCAGGCTCACGTAATCTACTCGCCTCGGCCTCCCAAAGTGCTGGGATTACAGGTTGAGCCACCGATCCCAGCCTGGAATATCTTTTCTATCTTTCCACTTTCAACCTATTTGTTTCTTTGAATATAAAGTGCATTCAAAATACATCTTGTAGACAGCACATGTTTCTGCAAATTCTACTTTCTAAATGGAGAGTATAACCTATATGTTATATATTTTTTGTTCTTGAATTCTACCATAACTGCTTTCTTTTGTGTTAAGTAGATATTTTCCAGTGTATCATTTTAATTCCTTTGTTTCTTTTGCTATACAGCTTGTTGTTGTTGTCGTCATTTTTTTTTGAGCAGGAGTCTCACTCTGTTGCCCAGGCTGTAGAGCAGTGGCATGCTCACAGCCACCGCAGCCTCAACCTGCTGGGCTCAGGTGATCCTTCTGCCTTAACCTTCCAAGTAGCTGGAACTACAGGAGCACGCCACCATGCCTGACTAATTTTTTGATTTACTCTAGAGATGAGGTCTCGCCAAACTGCCCAGGCTGGTCTCAAACCCCTGGATTCAGGCAATTCTCTCGCCTCCACCTCCCAAAGCGCTGGAATTATAGGCATGAGCTGCCACACCCAGCTACAGTTTTTTCTAAGCGATTGCCCTGGATATTATAATTAACATCTTAATCCATAACATTCTAGCTCAGATTAATACCAATTTAGTTTCAGTAGTATTCATAATCTTTGATTCCATATTGCTCTACTCTCTTTCGTGCTTTATTGTCACAAGCCACATCTTTATACATTGTGTGCCCATCGACATAGGTGTTTAATTATTGCTTTATGCAGCTAACTATCTCTTCAATCATCTAAAAAAAAGAAAAAGAAAAAGAGGAGAGGCTGGGCATAGTGGCTCACACCTGTAATCCCAGCAATTTGGGAGGCTGAGGTAGGAAAATTGCTTGAGATCATGAGTTTGAGACTAGACTGGGCAACATAGTGAGACCTCATTCTACCAAAAAAAAATTAAAAAATTAGCAGCATATGGTGTCATACACCTGTAGCCCCAGCTACTTGGGAGGCTGAGGTGGAAGGATTGCCTATGCCTAGGAGGTTGAGGCTGCAGTGAGCTGTGTTTATGCCATTGGCCTCCAGCCTGGGCAACGGAGTGAGACCCTCACTCTAAATACATACATACATACATACATATATGTAACAAACTAAAAGTAGATTACTACCATGTCTTATTTACTTATAAAGTTACCGCCTCACAAGAATGGATGAGTTATTGTCTGAAAAACATTTCAGTTCAAAAGATTCCCTTTAGTATTTCTTTTAGAGAAGATCAACTAGTGACTTATTTTTATTTTGTTTATCTGGAAATATCTCATTTATCCTTCATTTTTGGAACATAGGTTTGCCAGATATAGAATTCCATCTTTCTGGGTTATTTTTTTTTCCCAAAAGAATTGCTTTTTTTTAAATCTAGGTCTTACTCTGTCACTCAGACTTGAGTGCACAATCATAGCTCACTGCAACCTTAATCTCCTGGACCCAGGATATTCTTCTGCCTCAGTCTCCTGAGTAGCAGGGACTATAGGTTTGTGCCACCATGCCTGGCTAATTTATGTTTTGTTTTACCTTTTTTTTTTTGGTAGGGATGAGGTCTCTCTGTGTTGCCCAGGCTGGTCTTTCAATATTTTGAATGCATCATTCACTGCCTTCTGGCCTCCATGGTTTTTGACAAAAAATCACATGTTAATCAATCTTATTGAAGATTAACAATTATGAATTGTTTCTCTCTTGCTGCTTTCAAGCTTTCTTTATTGTCTTTGACTATACAATTCAATTATACTGTGCTTCAGATTGGACCTCTATGAATTAATCCTATGTGGAGTTTGTTGAACTTTTTCAGTGTGTAAATTAACCTGTTCATAAAAATTGGGAAGTTTAAACATTCCATCTATTCCTCTTTATCCTGGAAACTCCTATTGCACGTATGTTAGTATGCTTAGTGGTGTCCCACAGGTCTCTTAGGCTGTTCATTTTTTCTTCACTGGTTTTCTTTCTGTACCTCAGACAGGAATGTCTTAATTACCCTATTTCAAATTTGTTGATCCTTTCATTTGTCTGCTCACATGCACTGTTGAGTCCTTCTAGTGAAGTTTTTTTTGTGTGTGTGGTTATTAAACTTTTCAACTCCAGAATTTCTATTTAGTTCCTTTTAAGAATTTTGTCTCTTTACTGATATTCTATTTTTGGTAACATATAATTTTGATTATGTATCAGAAACTATTTGATTGCTGTTTTTCCTGCATTTAGACCATACTTTTTTGTTTCTTTGTATGCCTCTAGTTTTTTGTCATTAAAAACCGGACATTTTGAACATTACAATGTGGCGAGTCTGGAAATAAGATTATTCTCTGTTCCAGAGTTTATTGTTGCTGCTTGTAGTAGTAGTAGTTGTTTGTTTGTTTAAATACTTTTCTGCATTAATTGTGTAAATACTGTATTTTCTGTCCTTTTTGACTACTGATATATTTGTCCTATTGGCTTAGTAGTCAAATAGTGATGGAACAGAGATTCCCTAAATGTCTGAAATAAACAAATAAACAAAACAAACCTCATAGTTTTTTTCTTTTTTAATACTTCATTTTTGAAAAATAGTTTTGCCAGATATAGAATTCTGTAGTTCTGGGTTACTTTTTTACTTTCAAAATAATTTTTTTTTGAGCCTAGGTCTCACTCTGTCACCCAGGCTGGAGGGCAGTGGCACCATTATGGCTCACCACAGCCTTGACCTTCCGGGTTTAGGTGATCCTTCCACCTCAGCCTCCCAAGTATTCGGACTACACGTATACACTACCATACCTGGCTAATTTTTTAATTTTTGTATAGATGAGGTCTCGTTATGTTGCTTAGGCTAGTCTCCAACTTCTGGGCTCAAGCAATTAATTCTCTTGCCTCAGCCTCCCAAATTGCTAAGATTATAGGTGTGAGCCACAGTGCTTGGCCTTAGTCTTTAAAGATGGGTACATGCCCTCAACACTCAGCCAGGCAGCTGACAATTCTGCCTCAGCCTTTACTTCCTGTTTATGCAGCATTTGAAGGTCAGCCAGAGGTGAGAACTTAGGATCTCTTCAGGTCTTTCCAGAGCTTACAACTAACCTTGGGTATGCATGTGGCTTTCCAGATTTCCAGGGAAGTTTCAGAACTTTTCAGATCCCTTATTCCTAAAGCATCTCATTGCCCAAGTTTTCCCTCCAAGTGTTTTGGTTAGATTATTATTTGCCCCAACTGACTGTTGGGAAAGACCAAATAAAGAAGAATAAGGAACGGTCCTTTGCCCTAAAGAGATCACAATACTTAGGAGAAACAGAAACTCTTGACAAAATATTCTGATTATACACAACAGCAAAATGCTCCATCAAAAAACACTAGTCAGATTTCTTTTCTTTTTTGAGTCGGAGTCTCACTGTCGCCCAGGCTGGAGCGAGGTGGCATGCTCATGGCTACCGCAACCTTGACCTGCTGGGCTCAGGTGATCCTTCCGCCTCAGCCTTCCAAATAGCGGGAACTACAGGCATGCATCACCATGCACAGCTAATGTTTCATGATTTATTGTAGAGATGAGGTCTCACCAAGTTGCCCAGGCTGGTCTCGAACATCTGGGCTCAGGCAAGCCTCTTGCTTTTGTCTTCCAAAGTGCTGGGATTACAGGCTTGAGCCACCATGCCCGGCCTTATGGGACTTACAATCTGATGGTTGAGTCCGAGATTTAAAATGACAATCACAAATGGTTAATCTCCATTGAATTAATTACCATTAGTCACCACAGACTTGTTACCTAATCTCAGGGGTTATGTATTATGTTCTCAAAGAAAGGACACCTAATGTAAGATCAAGAAGGAGAAATCAGAGTGACCTAGAGAAGTAAGGGGAGTGTTCAGGAGAAAGGACCGAAAGATATGCAAAGGCCCCGAGGCAGGAGGAAAGCTGAGTTTGGGCCTGGCCAATGTGCTGGGCGCTGAGAGGGAGAGGCAGTGGTACCAGGTGAGAGTGGAATAGGAACAGCCCCGGGCCCTTGTCATCCAGGGACTTGTGGTACAGATTTGGACCTTATCATAAAAGCATGGAAGCTGTAGTAGCCATAATCTCCAGTGAAGGACAGCGTGTCCACATTTAACTCTAAGACTCAAATGTATTTCCAGATAAGACTCAAATATGTTTACAGAATGGAACTTTTTTCCTGTAACTGATGTAAACATGACCTTGCACCTCTACCGCAGAGAAATAAAAAGCTCATACTTGACGTTCTTAAGATCTCAGTTGTTTCCCATTTAAAACACTGTCTTTAAGGTTAACTCTTTGGAATAAATATTTGGTCTTTTCAAAATGTGATCTCAATTAACTTTGGATTTTCCTCACCCCCATCTTCAGCCCTTTTCTCTGGGGCAGCCTAGCTGTTCTCTGTTGTTTGTTTGTTGTGACGGGGCTTCTGTTCCCTCCTGGCACTGTGGGAGAGGTGTTTCCAGTGTGTATCTGCTCCTTACGCCACCTCTGGGTCCTTACCAACCTCTCCAGAGATGTTTCTCATCCCTGATCCCTGGTGGCCTGTTCCTGCTTAGGTGAGGCTAGGCCTCCCGGTTCTGCCAACGTCTTCACATTCTGTTGCTTTCTTCCTCTTCCTTCCTTCCCTTCCTCTGGTTTGTGAGACTATATGGTAAGTGCACCTCTTTGGAATTGAGGATGAACCCCCAGACAGTGGCTTCTGTATTCTAATCTGGGAATTGGGATGGGTTACTTTGATCTAGCCTATAATCCCATCAGTTCTAGGGTAACCACTTTGCCCCAGTCTACCCAGGACTTCCCCAGTTTTAAAACAGAAAGTTCTATCCCCAGAAAACCCGTTAGTCTCAGGCAGATTAAATTGATCTCTCTATACCTATTCCTCCTTGTGACTAGTGGCTGGAAGTTAAGTGGTCAGCGTGAGGACTGACAAACAGAACCTACATTGATCCAGATAAGGAACTAAAATGGTTCACCCTTAGATAGCCAAGAGGCTTCAATTTGGGTTTCATTCCACCTTGGTGAGAATGCAAAACAATCTCCTCACTTGTGTATTTGCCAAAGAAAAGGTGATTCAGAGCATAAATGGATTTGATCAGATAAATAAATAAATAAACAAACAAACACAGCACATGCTTTAAAGTGTAAGGATTAAGTAGCTAAGCCTTATGCTGAAGTCAGAAGAAAAACAAGAATCTTAGGTCATGTATCTAAGTTTAAACAAACATCATCTAATTCTTATTTATTTGGATAACACTTTGGAGCAGGAGAAAAAAAGTCAAATGTTACAGTCTCGGCATCAAAAACATATGTAAAGAAGCTCTTACTAACCCACGCAGTTGATGGGAACTGCCCTTCTGGAAGGGATAAGGAAGAATGCCTTTGTGCTGTGGAGTTTTTATGTTCTTGACTTACCAGATCAAGGACAGATGTGAATGCGTTTTTCAACTTCATAACCAACAGGGAGTACAGCAACCTAAAGCAGCTGGGAAGAAAGCAGTGTACAATACGAAGTTCTTTCTAGAAACTGATTTTATTTTAATGGGCTAACTGGGAGGCATCAAGGGTGTATATTTTGATTCACTGGGAGAAATATGGCTTGGGGGTGTAAAAGAGGGGTTTTAGAGTTTCTCCTGGTGTTATGAGAAGTCCCTTTTGCTCCCCTAGAGAAAAGTCCCCTCTTTAAATTAGTGCCCAGCTGTCTTTTCTGTCTGGGGCCCAAATTGGCTAGGACAGTCATTTGGGGTAGGATCAGAGCACAGAATTACTAGGTGCCAAGTCCTGTGCTATGCTTGACATAGGCTATCTCATTTGATTTTCAGAACAATCTTTTGAGAAAGGTACTGCAGGTCCTTATCCAAAAATGCTTGGGGCCTGAGGTGCTTTATTTTAATTTTTATTTTATTTTGAGTCAGAGTCTCACTCTGCTGCCCACACTGGAGTGCAGTGGCATGAACATGGCTACCGCAGCCTCGACCTTCTGGGCTCAGGTGATCCTTTCAGCTCAGCTTTCCGAGTAGCTGGGACTTCAGGCCTACACCACCATACCTAGCTACTTTTTAAATTTAGTGTAGACACAAGGTCTCACTGTATTGCCTAGGCTGGCCTCAAATTCCTGGATTCAGGTAATCCTTTTGCCTCAGCCTCCGAAAGTGCTGGGATTATAAATGTAAGCTACTGCGCCTGACTGATGTGCTTTTAAAGTGATCTTTTTCCCCCCTTCAGATTTTAGAAGAGGAATAATATGGAGCATAGACCATATATTATGTAACATCCTGCCGCAGGTCAGCTATATTTTGCATGAAAAACTATGAATATTCACATTTGGTGGCATAAATAAAAATTACACAGTTTGCTGCATATCAGTTCAGGTAAGACTTCACCATCAAATGAGTTTTTGTGCCAAACTTTCAGGAAAAAGGAAAGCCTTTCTGTTGTCAGAGCTTTTTGGACTTCAGAATGACAGGAAGGAATTTTGGATCTGTACTATAATTCCTGTGTAACACATAAGGAAATGGAGTTCACATGTGTTCATTTGCTATATCTCAGCGTCTTCTGGTTTTCAACAACCCTTTCAAGATTAACTCCATCTCTTTTGGGTCAGTACTCAGTCTTCTTGGAATCTGAGTTTACCTGCTTTGGCTTTGCCCTGGCCTCTACTAGTAATTATCTCAGGACTCACCAGCTGGCTGCCATGGTTGAGGCTCGTGTGCTTATCTGAGCTCCTCGACCACATGGAGACTTGGCGACCCTCTCTCCCTTTATCTAGACCTGGTTCTTTATCCTTGTCTCCTCAAGACGGAAGACTGAGCAAACGAAAGGCCAAAATGCTGCTCATTTTTACTAACATGAAGAACCCATAGACTCTTCTGCCTGGGACCCCCATGAAGTTGGGAGCTGTTACCAGTGGCTAGTGGCTCCAGAGCATTCCTTGTCTGTCAGACAGTAAACATCGTGAAGGCAGTAGGGAAGGTCTCTGTCCATCTACACACATACCTAATAACACTTGCCCATGGGTGTTTCTGAGAAGAAAGAAATCAAATGGCTGCAATAGAGGTGGGTGGGCATTGAGGCATACATGGGTCCACACAGGAAGGAAGCACTTGGAGGTGACGCCTAGGTGAACTCCACATGCAGACAGCAGGTGTTAAGAGGATGAGTTGAGACCCTCTGCCGTGTGAGGAAGAGTAGGTGGACCTCTGGGAGGCAAGGGTCCAGCAAAGTCCACATCAGCCCCTTTTCAAAATCAGAAGCATTGCTTGCCTCGGCCTTCCCTATCCTTCCTGATTTCTATCCAAGAGGCGGCAAGGACTCCAGAGCTGGGAGGCCAAATCCAGAGGAACTGAATGTGTGCGATAGGGTTGGGTATGGTGGTCCTTCCCGCCACACCAGTGACACTCTCCTACTGCATGTTGAATGACTGCTGGCTCTTCCATAACTCGCCACTTACAGACTGACAGAGGTTTGTGGGCCCTTGCTGGCAGCTCTGGGGGGCTGCAGTGAGTTGGGGAGCCACCCAGTTTGACATGTGCCTCTTCAGACAGCTCGTGCCTGTCTTTCAAGAAGGCAAAAAAGCCTCGCTATTCGGGAGCGCGTGGTCAAGAGAGCCAGGGATAGAATAGAGAGCGTGCTCCATCATGCCGTGGAAGAAAGAAAACTTTTGCTGAAGTGCAGAAGTTCTGCAGTTTATTGGGCTCCCCCGTTGACCCAGCTAATGTTCTAACTTTCAAAGAACCAAGTAGGAGTCTGACATGCTCAACGAAGAAAAGGGAGAGAGAGAAATCGCATCTTCCCTGAGAACTTTTATAGTTACTTTCTTCTCTCCATTTCTGAAGGGACTTGAATCCAAGTTCTTGCCTGAGGAGAAATTGCTCCTGAGAGCTCAGGGAGTGAGGAGAGGGAGGGAGCTGGGGAAGATGCCCCCAAGGACAGAGGCAATTCTAATAGGGACCCAGTAAAAAAGGAGGGATGCAGATCTTGAAATCCTATTCCGGCTGCCGCTGGTTCCGAGACAGGCCCTATGCTGAGGCTGCATGTGGGGACCATGATGCTAGTCATTAATTCTAAAACAAACCTACACTACATATTTTAATATCACGAATATTTGGATGCGTCTTACAATTCATGGCATCTCAGCATCAAGTCATAGATTAACCTGCAGCATTTTTTTTTTAGCTTTTTTTCAGTGGGACACAAAATAACGGAGAATCTTATACCTAGTGGCACCCTGGATGTATGCAAGCCGGTTATTACCCCATCTTACAGAGAAGGCCTAGAGAGGTTAGGAGACCTGTCCAAGGCTACACAGTCATTATCTGGACTTGAACCAAGGTCTGTCTGACTCTCGGCCACTGACTTACTGCGGGGCAGGAACTGGAGGTCCTGTCCCTGGAGGGAAGGGGTGTCCACTGTCCAGGCAGGCCTGAGGAGACAAAGGGGACCTTGCAGGAGCTGGGCCAGCCTCTGGGCTACAGGATAGGAGGGGGTTGGAGAACCAGACCACCCAGGGCTGGCCTCCATTTTCTGCACTCAGGGTTCTGTTTCTGTCACTGCTCAGCTCTCAAGCATCAGCTGGTTTTCAGAATCTGCCTCGGAGTTAGGTTCACTTTAACTCAGAGTAATCAAATTGTCAAAGAAAGAAGTAATGGGATTGTTTGAATCAAGAGTGACTAATTCAGGGAAGCAGCAGGAAACGGAAAGAGGCCGAACTTCAAAGTTAGATGCTCCCAGATTTGAATGCTGGTTCTTGCTGCTAAAAGCCAGCCGGCCAGTTCCTTGGACATTCTGAGCCTCAGTGTCTTCTCCTGGAAAATGGGAACGGTGAGGACATCTAGCTAGAAGTACTGCTGTGAGAATTTCCCATACGCAAAATGCCTGGGAAATGGCAGATGCTTACAGATCAAAGTTACTGCTTAATTATTGTTGTTTTAGGAGGCTGATGGTGAACAGACACCACAGGACTTTTCTCTCAATGACCTCATGTCTTTTACACACTCTCTCCCAGGGCCTGGGCCACCCCTGTCTTCTGGGCTCCTCGGGTGCCGGGTGGATGTCCCCTCTCTTGCCCTCCTGGCCACCAACGCATCCCAGACTGCGACTGCCATCCAGGCAAACCTTCCTCCCGTCCAGCACTGCCGCGGGGGCTCCCCTTGAGAACCGCCCCTCTTCCTCTTCCGAGAGGCAGCTGAGAGGGGCTGTGCCTCCCCTCTAGCGTCCCCAGAGGCCGGCTCCTGCACTGCACTACCTCTTTTCGTCTCAGGCCTTGGGGCTGCAAGCTTCCTTGGGTTAAGGGGCAGTGCCAGGGAAACAGCAGCGGCTACCTTGCCCACTGTCCCTGGGTGTTTCCCCCCGACCCCGCTGAGGCTTACCACCTTGAAGGAGCACACCCAACTTCCCCCACAAGCTCCTTGGGGAGGTTAAGCTACGGTTCTTTACCCAGGTGCTCTCAGCACCCCGACATGCCCAGTCACTGCTCCCAAGATGATTAGGCATGCTGGACCCCACAGCTGAGGCCCTCACTTTGGACTCGATTTCACAGACAGCAGCCTCTGTTACTCCTCATCACAAACCTAGGAGGAAGGGCCTATAATGCCCATTTCCCAGATGAAGAAGCAGACACCCAAGAGGTAAAGTGTCAAGTTCACACAGCCAAGATTCGGACAGAGAGCTTAGATTTGTGCTTAGGCCTGACTGATGACCACATGCGCTCTGGACTCTTCCGTACACCCAGGGACTCAGATCAACTTCCACGACGACTGCTGTTTGCTGTAGAATATGAGCAAAGGTTAGGCAAGAGGAAAGGTAGAAAGACCCTCTGGGGAAAAGAGCTCAGGGAGAAGGAGCAGAGCTGGAAACCCACCTGCGTGTGGACTGCAGCTGGACCTTGGGCCCACCATCTGCCCAGTGTGGAAGGGAGAGCCCTGGGAGAGCCCTGTGGATTCCTGACCTGGCTCAGCCCCTCTCGACTTTCTCCAGAAGAAGATCCTGGATGCCCTGGCTAGGAACGCCCACACATCTGCTCAGCAAGACTGTAATCACAAGAACTTTCTAGAAAAGGTAGTTCCCACTGCTTGCCGTTAGCCAGACTCCCAAGGGATGGCCATAAACCTCACCACGAAAGATGGGGAATTTCAGGAATCTCCATCCACAGATAGCCATCAAATTCCAGCCCTCAGCAAGTAGTACAAAGATCAGTTCTACTCTGGTGACTTCTGCAACTGCCACTGTCCTCTTGCTTTTGTCTGGGATGCTCCTCCTGCCTCCTTTATTTGGTGAGCTCCCAGGCCTTCTCCAAGACTCAGCTCAAACATCACCTCCTCAGAGATGCCCTCCTGACTTTCAGAACACAGTGCCTCCTCTGGTGTTGTGGATACTACTTGGAAACTCATACTAGAATTGTCTGTGTACGTGTCCTTACTAGATAGCACAGTGCTTGTAATACAGTAGGTGCTCAATAAATCCAGGTGGAACACGTACGTGCACGAAAAAATGCCCATTTTGACCTAGTTTATGCAGGAATATCTCTGCTAGATGGTTGTATCCGCCTGTTGAGGTATATGTCATCCAAAGATTTTATGGCTGTGGCCATAATAAAAAACAATTGCTGCCAAGGTCTCCCCTCGCTTCTGAGGCTTGGAAGGAGAGGCTGAAAGGATGTGGGCCTGGTAGCCTTGTCTTTACTGCCCTCTTGTGGCCAAAAGTTCCTCCTGCATCTGGAAAAGCCCGCGATTTCCTTGAGGCCACAGGGGGAATACTTATGCCTCCTGAAACACAGTCTTTTCAGGATATCTGAGTTTCTTTGCCCCCTGTAGGTACCTGTGATTCTTCTTCCAGAGCCTTGAAAATGTGCTAAAAGAATAATAAATAGATAATTGATAGGGCCAGACCAGCCTCAAAAAGAGGATAAAGAGACTCCATCAACTCTGGTGTGAATGTGTGAGGAACTTGTCTGTGTAAGGGCAGGATACACTAAAGTATGCGACAAATTTTTGCCCTCAAAGACCATGCTATTTGTGAGGAGTTCAAGATCACACTGAACAACACTAAATACTAATTTTAAAAAAACAGAGAAATATCTATTAGTCTAGTAACCAAGATTTGGAATCAGACAGCCTTGGGTGTGTATCCTGGCCCCCCACGTCCTGCCTAGGTGACCCTGAACAAGTCACTTCCTTGCTCTGAGCATTGGCTCATCATCTGTGAAATGGTCTAGTAAGTGCACCTCCTGCACGGAGTTACAATGATTAATCAACATGATGCTTGTCAAGGCCTTAACATGGTGCCAGCTCGGAGAACGTGCTCATAAGAGTTAGCCATTATTATTATAAATGAAGTTTTTTAATGTCTGGTACAGATTGAGAACAGGGTAAGATGTGATAAATTGCTGGATAAAAACATTCCTAACCATGGCCTTCTTAAAGGCAAATTGCCCTGTGATTTTTTTTTTCTTCCCAGAGCCCGTTGCAAGAAGGTGTTTCTTAATATGATAGTCAATCACGGTCAAGGTGATCCATAGGGATTTCACTGTTACAGGCTGCATGGAAGAGGCAGGCTGCTATTAGCTAGTTCTAGCCTGCATCTGTCTGCTTCACTCTTTCCCTCCTTCATTCATGGCAGACATCACTAATCAATCACTTCTCCCTCCTACACTCACCATAGACACCATTCCAAGGCCATGGCAGACATCACTTATCAGTTATAGATTTCTTTCACATTAGTCACGTATATAATCTCAGAATTCTTCTGATTAGAGGGCTGTAGACAGTTACAACACTTAATCAGAGTAGGAAAATCATACAATCTAATTTACCTTTCCAGGTCTTGGCACATGGGTAGCTTAAATACACAGAGGAAGGAGGAGATAATTTTAACCCGAGGCAGTAAAGAAAGATGAATTATAAGATCTGATAAGCAAAGGAAGTAAATGAGAGACGGGCTGTATTCTGGAACCCCTTGACTTCAGGCTGACTTAAAGTGGTAGGCAATAGGGAGTTACTGAAGGTCGTTGGGCAGGTAAGTCTGTGGCAAGGGTCCTTGGGGGGCAAGATGTTTCTGGCAGCCAGTGCCAGGTGGGCTGCAAAGAGGCTGAGAGAGGTGAGGAGGGCTGGAACCAGAATGAGGTGCTGAGGCAGACTGGGAAGGAGGCTTGGTGGACCTGCTGACTCTGGGCACATTAGCCGTGAAGGAAAGGGTGCCAACCAAGAGCTTCTCAGACCTTGAGCTCCACGGGCTAGGAAGACAATGGCACCCCGAACGGAGGGGGGCGGGCGTGGAGGAGGGAATGCGCTTTGTCTCGGAGCTTGCGGAGCTGGCGGTGGCTTGGGGAAACCCATGGCCATTTCCTGTGGGCAGCTGGAAATGAGAGATCGGAGCCAGGGCTAGCGCTACAGATATTAGAGAGATGAGAGAAAAAAGGGAATGCTTTCTGGGTCCAGCTTCGCTTTGACTCAAAGCTGTTTGGGCAGGAAAAGAAAGCACATTCAGGAAAAAGATGAACTGGGTGAAGGTCATGGCTTAATTAAGAGGCATTCGCTGTGATCTGGTTATTCCAAAAGACACTGCATATCTGGGTCAAGTATTCTTTTCACAATATCACCTAAAATGAGTAGAAAAAAGTTTTTTTGGTACTAGGGAACAGTACGTCTCATACACAGGACCCCTAATGTCCCTATGGCTAAGAAAGAAAGCACATATTTAACTGAAATACCCAAGCAATCAGAAGGGAGGTCAGAGGATGATTCCTTTATCATAAGACTCCATTTCCTAACGGGTAATAAAGTCACTTGGACTCTAAGGTCAAACAGACCTGGATTTGAACCTCAGCTCTACCACTTCCTAGCTGCGTGACCTTGGACAAGATACTTAACCTCTCTGAACCTTGGTTCCTTCATCCATAAAGTGAAGATGATAAGAGTATATCTAGTTCATAAGCTGTGGTGGTAATCAAATGAAATAATGCATCTTTTAAAGGTTTAGTCCTGTACTTGACCCATAATAAGTGTTGAGTGCATGAGGATTGCCTTTTTATCCAATACCTAACCTTTTTTAGAAATAGATTTTAAACAGCAAGCGCACTTTTTCATTACGGACATAATTCCTGGGAAGTCCTCCGAGGGACACAGGAAAACACTGCTACAGGCCAACAGAGTAAGTTTACTTTGTCTAAGTCCATTGCGTTGTCCAGTAAGGGTCAAAGTAGGAGAGGCTTCAGGAATTCTGTAGAAGGTTGACAGGTCCCTGGCCATGGTCCATGGGTATGTGCTTCTGGGAGGGTCTGGAGGGCTCCACTGTCTGCTCTCTGGGGTCTTTCCCCATTTCTGCCAAAGTTTGCATGACACAGGATCCCCCGAGGGGTCACACGGATCTTGACCTGTAGATGGGAGTGTCCCACCGAACCAAAGGGGTGTTCCTGAGTCACACCCGTGAGCAGGGAAGGGGGTTCCTTCTCGACTCTGGGTCTGTTTGGGGGGAGATTTTTGGAGAAGTCTTATCACTGATGGTCAGCAGCATACTAAAAATCTGGAAGGTGACAGCTTAAGATAGCAAGACAACGTTTTTGTAGGAGGGTTAAGTGCGCGACATAATAGCAAATCCTAACTCAATTTACTGAGCAAGGACTACGTGCCAGGAACTCTTCTAGACATGTACCAACCCACTCCATCCTCACCATGGCCTATGAGGGAGCAACCAGCCCCGTTTTACAGATGCGTCCTCAACACCCAGAGACACCGAGTCACTTGCCCAACTTCTCACAGTTACTAAGTGGCAGAAGGAAGATTTGAACTCAGGAAGTCTGACTCCACGGCACATGCTCTTAACTACTGTGCGATAGCCCTGATCCAGGCCTGGCCTCTGCTGTCCAAGAAATCGCCCCTCCGTCCTGTGTTTCCAGGTCCTGAGCCCCCCTGGGTGGGATGTTCTGCCTGGCGTCAGGCGTCCAGAGAGAGAGCTGCTCTCTCAGATGTTCCCAGAGATGTGTCACCCTCAGGAAGCTGCCGACTCTCCTCAGTTCTGTTCTTTCATCTCCTCGTTCCTTTCCTGGGAATAAATAGGACACGGAGAGAATTTCTCCAATTCCTATATTTACTCAGATAGTCTTTTCGCCCCAAACGTATTTTAATAAGAAAGGTGAGAACACGTCCTGACATCATTCTCCTCCCAACCGGCAAGGACCTGAGGAGACGGCTCCAGGGGTGGGGGTGACTGGCTCTCCTTGGTGACGGTGTAACCGAGGAACGTGCGCTGGCCCCCACCTCCCCATCTGTTCTAAAGGAGCTGCCGGGACGGGGAGGGCAAGATGGGTGTGGCAGGAAGGGGCTTCTGCTTCCAGGCTACTGCTTCGGGGCTGGAGGTATCACGCCAGCAGAGGGGACGCGGTACGGGCACCATCGTCTCTTGAAGCCATTGGCATGAGGGGACGGGATGGATCTCAGAGTCTTGGGACAAATCTCGGGTAGAAGTAGAAGAAACAGAACCCCAAAAAGGAGTCTCGGCTCACATGGCCTTTGAAGGAGGTAGATGCCCAGAGACCTCCTAATGTTCTGCCCCTAGGTCCAGCCAGGGGCAAAACTGCTATAAAGTGAAAGATGGTCATTCACTTATTCATTCCACAAACATTCACTGAGCGTGTTCCCTGTGCCCAGAACCCTGCTGCGAGGCGTGCAGATGCAAAGCCAAAATGGACAGGGCCCCCTAGGAGCCTGTGGCTGGGAGAACAGACCCAGGCGCCCAGCCTGAGGCCCACATGGCCCCAAATCGCCATCCAGAAACTCTGAGACCCCCAGGACCACTTGCTTCTGCCTCACTGGGAAGACGCACTGGCCAGGTGACATCACTTAGGGCTGGGAGGAGGTAGGTGGCAACAGGCACCCCTCAAGCTTCCCCACTAAGTGGGGTGCTCACTGGCCCTGAACCCCATGCTCGGCCAGCACTGCCTTCCTGCTCAGCCTCAGGGAGCCTTGGGGTTGCTAGGGGTTGGCCAGGTTGCAGGTGTAAAGACATTTCTTCCTCTCGCCTCTGTTCCCACCAGCACTCAACTTATTCAAACCGCACTGGGTCACAGGGAGAAAGGAGGCATGGGATGCTTCTGTTTTGAGCGGCAGGTAGAATCTCCCAGAGCTCAGCCACACAGACTTGAAGCCTGATCTGTCTTGATTCAAATCCCTGCTGTGCCTCTCTGAGCTCCAGCTTCCCCAACTGAAAAGAGTGGATAAGAGGAGCTCCCTTGAGGGGCCACGGTGACAAGGACATGCAGTGATGACTTCAGGGCTGTTAGGATAGCGCCTGCACATGGAAGCCTGCAACAAATGGTATCTCCTATCACAATAGCATTGAGTGTATTTTCACTGTATTCCAATCCTTTGAAGACAGAGTCAGAAGACCTGGCTTTTTGTCTGGGTGCCATCCCTTCCTCACAGTTCTCGATGTCCTTCAGCGTCTCTGAGCCTCTCTTTTTTGGTCACAAGGGAAAGAATGTCTGCTCTACTGTACTGTGAGGGTCAAATGAGGCGACAGAGGGGGTGAGGTTTAGTGTAGTGTACATTGTGAGCCAAGTGTTCCCAACGTTTCCACCAACCCACCTCTGTGGTGAGCACCGCCTTGTACCCAGTGTCTCCTCCCTTCCTCTGAGGCCTTCTAGTTCCTCTTTGGCATTGAGACTTTCCAAATGATCCTGTGTCTTGACTCCTCCTGGTCTCTAAGGACTCTAAGTTCCCTGCGGACCGGCTCTGTGTCTCTCATCTCTTGATGTATAACCAAGTGTTGCTGTTCATTGCACTTAGGATGCGCTAAGCATTTTGTAGGCATCATTTCAATGTCTTCCTCCTAAAATCCCTGCAAGGAAAGGACCGCTATGATCTCTGCTTTCCAGATGAGGTAAGCAACTTGCCAAAGATTTGACGGCCAGTGTGTGACGTTTTCAGCAGGACCCACAGCAGGAACGTGATCCCAGACGAGTTAGACCCCAAGCTCTTAGCCCCGCCCAGAGTTGGGCCAATGTGGACACCCAGCACATGCGTTTTGCTTGGTCAACCCTAATTTCTGTGGGGTTTTTTTCCTCCTTACACCTGTAAGAGGGGACACAATACAGGAATTCATGAACCGTAACTTAGCAGCTCACATGATGGCACGTGAGGCTTTGAGCACACCTTGGGGAGGGTGGGGACACAGTCCCCGTTGTCCTAATTCAGTCCACATGTTTCTCAGCACCTGTGATGGCCTGGCCCTGCTGGAGGAGCTGGGGATATGCACACATCATGCTTTAAATTTTCTGTATCCTATGATGTTTTGATACTTTGGGGCTTTAAAGACCTGTGTGGGAACTGCCCCTCTGATTCCTAAAGATCAGAACGACTTGCTTGTGAACGCGCCTTTTATCTGCAAACCAACCTACCTTGAGTCTGCAGCCCCAAATATACCCTTATCTAACTCTCACAAGGGAGGTCATTCCAGGGCTAGGCCCCAGGCAACCTGAGATCACCCCCTCAGCCCGGAGGCCCCTGGATTACTCAAATCAGAGAATCTTAAGGAGTTCACTCTTCTCTGCCTTGCCTTTCAGGAAACCTCAGTGTAGGCTCTGGCCGGGGCTCTCCCTTCGTGCCTGCTTCTGCTCCCCTGCCCCAGCCTGGTCAGCATGCAGCCCCCTTCTCCTGGGAAATGTAAGCAATAAAAATCCTTTTCCGTGGTAGTGGTCTCCCTGTGTCGTCATGGAGTCGCCTCCATACATCTTGAGACAGGATATAGCTATGAGCAGGACAGACAAGGCCCATCCTCAAGGGCACGTGCTCTGACGAGGAAGTTCGGCAGTAGATGCCTGATGGCAGCAGTGAATGGAGCTGTGGGGAACCCCTGAGAAGAAGGGGGGCTTGGGGAGTGGCGGGAACGGGGCGCTCTTGGTGTTGGATGGTCAGAGGAAGGCGTCTCCAAGGACCTGAGCAAGTGAGGAAATGAGCCATGCTTACAGTGGAGAAGGGAGTGGAGCAAAGAACATTCCAGGCAGAGATATGGCAAATATGCAAGCCCTGACAAGGAGGCATGCTGGGTATCTGTGAGGAACGGCACAGAGGCCCGAGTGGCTGGCAAAGGGCAAGGAGGGGTGAGGCTGGGTCGCAGGGGTAAGGCTGGGTCCTAGGGATGAGGCCCGGTAATAGGAGTGAGGCTGGGTTTTAGGGGTAAGGCTGGATTGTAGGGGTGAGGCTGAGTTGTGGGGGTGATGTTGGGTTGTAAGGATGAGGCTGGGTTGTAGGGATGAGGGTGCGTCATAGGGTGAGACTGGGTAGTAGGGATGAAGCAGAGTCATATGTGTGAGGTTGGAGAGTAGGGGTGAGGTTGGGTTGTAGGGGTGAGGTTGGGTAGTAGGGGTGAGGTTGGGTCATAGGAGTGAGGCTGGGTAGTAGGGGTGAGGCTGGGTTTAGGGGTGAGACCGGGTTGTAGGGGTGAGGCCGAGTAGTAGGGGTGAGGCTGTGTTGTAGGGATGAGGCTGGGTTGTAGGGATGAGGTTGGATTGTAGGGGGGAGGCTGGGTAGTAGGGGTGAAGCTGGGTTTAGGGATGAGGCCGGGTTGTAGGGGTGAGGCTGGGTAGTAGGGGTGAGGCTGGGTTGTAGGGGTGAGGCTGGGTTGTAGGGGTGAGGCTGGATAGTAGGGGTGAGGTTGGGTTGTAGGGGTAAAGTTAGGTAGTAGGGGTGAGGTTGGGTCGTAGGGGTGAGGCTGGGTCATAGGGGTGAGGCTGGGTTTAGGGGTGAGACCAGGTTGTAGGGGTGAGGCCGAGTAGTAGGGGTGAGGCTGGGTTGTAGGGATGAGGCTGGGTTGTAGGGATGAGGTTGGGTTGTAGGGGGGAGGCTGGGTAGTAGGGGTGAAGCTGGGTTTAGGGGTGAGGCCAGGTTGTAGGGGGCGAGGCTGGGTAGTAGGGATGAGGCTGGGTTGTAGGGGTGAGGCTGAATTGTGGGGGTGATGTTGGGTTGTAGGGATGAGGCTGGGTTGTAGGGATAAGGGTGCATCATAGGGGTGAGACTGGGTAGTAGGGATGAAGCGGAGTCATATGTGTGAGGCTGGAGAGTAGGGGTGAGGTTGGGCTGTAGGGGTGAGGTTGGGTAGTAGGGGTGAGGCCGGGTTGTAGGGGTGAGGCTGGGTAGTAAGGGTGAGGCCGGGTTGTAGGGGTGAGGCTGGGTTGTAGGGATGAGGCTGGATAGTAGGGGTGAGGCTGGACAGTGGATCATGCAGGACTTGGGGGCCATGTTGGACTTTGGCATTTACCTAGAGTGAGACAGGAGGCCACTGGAGGTTTCAGTAGCCAAACAGAAACAAAATCAATCCTTGTCTTTCCTAGTATAGATCAGTGACTCTCAACCAGGAGTGACTTCGTCCCACTTCCATCTGGGGACTTTTGGTAATGTCTGGAGACATTTTTGGTATCACAAGTATGTGGGGTGGGAGGTGCTACAGGCATCTAGCGGGTAGAGCCCGGGCTCATGTTAATATCCTAAATGGCATGGAACAGTCCCCCATGGTAAAGAATTATTTGGCCAAAAGTGTCAACAGTGCCAAGGCTGAGTAACCCTGGTGTGGACCCAAGAATGGGCAACATGTTCTTCGGAAGATGGCAGCAGTTTACAGACGCAGTGTCCAAGTCCCTCAGGCCCTGAATCCCATTCCCGTTGGCATTTCCTCCCTACTCCAGGAACTACTTCACTGGGACACATTCCAGGCCACTTCCTGCTGCTTGGCGCCTGCTGAGTATCTAAGCTGAGGATGATGGATTTCTGTGCTCAGGGCCATCCGTGTGTGTACGCAGCCCTGACGTAGTGTATGTATCCTGCATCCTGAAGTGTAATTTATTAGGTCTAATCCCTGTCTGGGGGGACGGGAAGTCTTCCCTGTAGAAACACTGGGGTGGAGGACCTGCCCCATTATTATTTCGTTAGGACACCACTGGGTTTTCCAAGAGTCCCTGAGTAGATATTACATGTGCCTCAAATGATTTAGAGGAGACAGCCTGGGGCCTTGATCCTCCCAAAACTCAAGAAAAATGTCCACAGATTTCCACAAATATGTCCCGGTCTCTCTTCTGACTACTAAACTCCTCCTTTTTATTTCATGCCAATTTATCTTTCCACATAAGTAGAATATACAAACATGTTAAAAAGAAAGCATGGGGCATTTACTGCTTTCTCAACAACGCAAGTAATAGTTTCAAACATTGATGTCAGCTGTAGAGGCTTCTAAGCTTGAAACTTGTGATGCCAGTTTCCTTCTGAAATCAGCATTGAGGAAGTCTGCTCAGGCCAACTAGCATTTCATAAATTCTTCTCCTTCCGCTCAGCCCGTCCAAACATGCAGCATGGGGGGGGGGTGGCGTTGTCAAGAGACCCTCAGGCTCTGTTCTCCTCAATCACATGGCCTGGACCTTCACTCTCCAACCCCTGTCCACGTGCGAGGTCACAGGGGGTCTGAATGTCCCTGGATTCCCCAACGCACAAGAGAAAGGCTCTTTATTTCAGCTCTTTCTTCTGGGTCTTTTTCTTTCTTATCCTACTACATGGAGTCTGCAATTGATTCAATTGGGAGTGATTCATGGACTTTGCTTTTCGTGCTATTGCAAAGTCCTCACGTCCTGGCCAAGGTGGCCCACCATCATCCATATCTCACTTGGGCAGCTTCGCTTATCACTACGGGAAGCAGATGGACCAGGAGGGGCCGCAGGAGGGCTGTGGAGTCAGAACCCTGGGTTCCAACCCAAACACCACGCCCTTGTAACCAGATGCCTTGGCCAAGTCATTTTCCTTCTCTGGGCCTCAGCCTCCTCATCTGGTGAGTGGGAATCATTGTACCTCCCTCCCTAAGTTGTGGTGAGCAGCAAATGAAAGGATGCGTGTGAAAGTAGTTTTTAGCCAGGCTTGGCGGCTCACACTCACAATCCCAGCACTTGGGAGGCTGAAGCTGGAGGATTGTTTGGACCCAGGAGTTCGAGACCAGCCAGGGCCACAAAGTGAGACCTCATTGCCACAAAAAATAGAAAACTTAGCTGGGTAGGGGTGGTATGTTCCTGTAGTCCCAGCCACTCGGGAGGATGAGGCAAGAGGATCGCTTGAGCCCAGGAGTTGGAGGCTGCGGTGAATCGTGATAATACCCCTGCACTCTAGCCTGGGCGACAGAGTGACATGCTATCCCCCCAAAAAAGTAGTTTTCAAACTGCAAGGGGCAACCTGACATTATGATTCTACTCCAATATCTCATTCTGCTGTGAATGGGTAGAAACGGTAGGATGGTGTGAAAGAAAATAGATCCTCCCGTCTGGGTAAGTTCAACAAACCCAGGGCTTGGGCGGTGCTGGAGTGAGGCCACAATGCCGACTGTCACCCTCTTACCAACTGAACGGGTGAGGGTAGAGGGCTGGCTCTGCACTACTTTCTCCAAGACATATTTCAGCTTTCATATCTGAACATCCTGATGGTCAGCCTTCCGCCAGGAAGAAGGTATCTCATGACGGGAGACCACAGGGGGACCTTACCTTCCTCCTTTGCTTGATGAGCAGCAATGTGGTCACGGAAGAAAGTTCGCATACTAAGTTTCGAAGTCATTTCTGTTTAGCTCACCAACAGTTGCCTTGTAAGAACGATTCCATGCCTAGGAAGCAGTTTAAGCCTTTTTAAGCTCCCAAGATTAGGGTGCAATGGGGGGGGAGGTGGGAGGAGGACAGATAAACAACAGAAGGGAGCGCATTCTCCATGCAGAGAAGTAGATTCTGCACTTTGGTTAGATTAATCCCCAAATTGAAACTGGCCCTGAGCATCCTTCTGGGAAAGCAGAGCTGAGAGATAAGAGAAAGCCCCTCGGCAAAACCTGGGCATTGAGCTGTTTGTGGAAATGCCGGCTGCGTCCTTTCCCTGCTGCCGAAGGACAGAAATTCGAGCCATGGAGGACAGATAGAGGGTGAGAGTTTCCTGAAGGACAGTCAGGGAAGCAGGAAAGGGAAAGAAAGAGGAGCAAGGGGGCTGGGCATGGTGACTCATGCTTGTAATCCTGGCACTTTGGGAGGTCAGGGCTGGAGAACTGCTGGAGCCCAGGAGTTTGAGACCAGCCTGGGCAACATAGTGAGAACTTGCCTCTCCAAAAAATAAAAACAATTGGCTGGGTGTGGTGGCACATGCCTGTAGTCCCTATTCAGGAGACTGAGGTGGAAGGCTTTCCTGAGCTCAGGAGGTCAAGGCTATGGTGAGCTGTGATGGTGCCACTGCACTCCAGCCTGGACAACAGAGTGAGACCACAACTCAAAAACAAAACAAAACAAAAAGGGGCCACATGGGAGATGGCCCACATTTGGTCAAAGCTCCACAGTGTCTTCCTTTCCCAACCGGGGGACCATGGACCTGCCCGGGCTCACATCGTCAAAGGCACAGGCATTGGGTTCTGCAAAGATCGAGGGACAGGGCAGGTCAGCTTTGCTCCCAGTCCCAGGCAGAAGGACCTCAGAGTGGACCTTGACACTCATAACAGCAAGTCGAGCCTCTTCTTGGGGACATGCCTGGGCTCCAACCCCAGGACTGTGGCCTTCTTGGGAGGGGCAGACTCCCACCTTTACTTGAAGGCTAAAGATTGACATCAAAGGAGCTATTGGAACAAGGCATCTGAAAGTTGGTCCCAACAGGACTCGTGCAGCTTGAATTCCTGGGTCTTCCTAGAGGCCAGAGACCCTGCAAGGAGACAGCACTTATTTGGAGATTTCAGTAACTTAAAAGTCACATGAGGCCGACTCAGTGGCTCACACCTGTAATCCCAGCACTTTGGTTGAGGCAAGAGGATTTCTTGAGCCCAGGAGTTTGAGACCAGCCTGGGAAACATAGCAAGACCTCAACTCTAAACAAAAGAAAAGAAAAAAAGAAAAGGCAGCTGGGCATGGTGGTACACACCTGTAGTCCCAGCTATTCAGGAGACTGAGGCAGGAGGTTCGCTTGAGCCAAGGAGGTAGAGGTTGCAGTAAGCCGTGAGCATGCCACTGCACTCCATCATGGGGCAGAGTGACTTAATAAAAAAAAAAATAGTCACATGATTTTATAGTCACACCTATAAAGATTGAACTACAACGTCTGCAAGGCCTGCAATCAAGGGCAGGGATGCTGCAGAACCCTGCAGGGCAGGGCTGGCAGGGAGTGGAGCTCCAAGGGCAGCATGAGTGACCCAGTGGGGGAAGACAGAAAGAGCAGTCTGGGAGAGGGAGACAGCTCCTAGCTGAAGGGGAAACTGCAGTGCTTCCTGGCCCCTCTGTTTAAGGCATTGAGGAATGCCAGATGGACGTAGGGATGGGGGGCTACGTCTGTAGGTCTTGGCAGATCTGTAGGAAGGTGATCAGAAGCCCATGTGGGGAGGTGTCCCAAGAAGACTCCGAACTCCCCATCCTCGCTCCCCCAGGCGGTGTGAGCACAAGGAAGAGCACCTCACTTGCAGGGACCTGGACACCTTGGGGACCTTTCAATTTTCATGTTCTGGTTACCTACTCAGCTCGGGGCCACATGGGCTTCTCTGTAATTTTCTACACCCACAATTGTGCGGGGAAGAAAGATGTTGGAGTCACATGTCTTTCTGGGATCTGAGATATTCCTAGAAGCACGGGTTGGGGGCAGGATCAGAGAGAATATGCCAGGAAAAGCAATCACCTATGCAACTTCCCTGAGGAAACTGGGAGAGGCACACTGATGGATAGTTACATAATCTTAACTTGTTTTTCAGATTTTTCTTTCTTTCTTTGTACTTTTCTTTGTCTTCTTCTTCTATTTTTTTTTTGTAGAGATAAGGTCTATGTTGGCCAGGCTGGTCTTGAACACCTGGCCTCAAGCGATCCTTCCTGCATTGGCCTTCCAAAGTACTGGGATTACAGGCATGAGTCACTATGCCTGGCTTGTTTGATTTTTAATTGGTATCCGGCACATTCCTTCTAATCAAGTCCCCTCTTCCTGCTGGATCTCACCTGTCCCCATCTTTTGGGGAAAAAATGCATTAATATTTCAGAAAATATACAATATTTTAAAAATTGTATCAAAACCACTAAATTGTACACTTAAAGAATTATACCAAAGTTATATGTAAGCCTAGTTAAAAAATAAAAAATAAAAAAGTAGCACAAGTCGGGCATGGTGGCTCATGCCTATAACCCCAGCACTTTGGGAGACAGGCAAGAGGATCGCTTGAGGCTCGGAGTTTGAGGCCAGCCTGGGCAACATGGTGAGGACCTATCTCTACCAAAAAAAAAAAAAAAAATCAAAAGATTAGCTGGGCATGGTGGCATGTTCCTGTAGTCCCAGCTACAGAAGGATCGTCTGATCCCAGGTCATGTGGTGAGCCATGATGGTGCCTCATGAGAGCAGCCTGGGAAAAATGGAGACCCTGACTCAAAAAAAAAAAATAGCACTAACTGGATTATAATGAAAAACAATCCTCCCCTCTCAAACCCAGAGGCAACTTATTCTTAATTGTTAAAATTGTTTCTTGAAGCTGGGGGACAAGGAACTCGTGCCTGTAATCCCTGCATTCTAGGAGACCAAGGCAAGAGGATGACCTGAGGCCAGGAGTTTGAGACCAGCCTGGGTAACATGGCGAGACCTTGTCTTTACAATAAATAAAAAAATTAGCCAGGTGTGGTGATGTACACCTGTAGTCTCAGCTACTTGGAAGACTGAGGCGGAAAGACCACCTGAAGCCAGCAGGTCAAGGCTATGGTAGCCATGATCATGCCACTGCACTCCTGCCTGGGTGACAGAGTGAAACTCCAACAAAAAAAAATGGTTTCTGCTTTTAGTTCTTCTGGTGATTACCTTCATGTCTCCAAATCATCTGCTTCTACCCTCTCTCTCTTCTTGCTTCATCAGCTGTGTGTTTTCTCTACTGAGCTTCTGCCTGGGTAGATGAGGACTCAGCTTACTCAAAAACTCAACCACTTCTCCTCCTTCCTTCTTCCCGGGACAGCTAGCTCTCAGTTATTGGTTCCTGTGTTGGCCATCTTTGTCTAAATAACTCGGGCATGCATATTGTTTAAAAATCGGTACTATGTCATACAGACGTGTCTGTAAGTGCATGCTATCATGTCTTTCTTTTCCATGCTTCATGGTGTCTCTCACTGCGGCTTCCTCTACCCACTCTCAGAATAGTTGAAAAAAATGTGGTGGGGTTGGTGTATAACCACAGACAGCTTTGCTGCTGTTGCATAGATAGGCAAAAAGAAAGGAAGAGTGAAATGCACTAGAAGCTGGTTTCTCCAGCCCTGGAGACTGACGCAAATAAATTGAAGGCTTCAAAGCCCACATCCGCCCACAGCTACCACACACAGGGGTTCCCAGGGCGGGGTCAGATGCCAGTAGAAAGGCTGGGCACCCCGGAAGCAGATCAGCAGAGGCCCCCTCTCGCCTAGGCCCCCTTCTTTGCCAGCCAGCTCCTAGTTACTGATTCTGCGTCCCCACCCCTACAGGATAAGTCACCTCTGATGGCAGCTTCCGGTTCTGCTTCCTGCTTCCGTCCCTCCCTCAGCCAGTCATGGGCTCAACAAATCTCCCCTGAGCACCCACTGTGTGCTTAGACACTGAGGACACGGGCTTCGTGCAAGGCAGACAAAGTCCCTGTATTCTGGAATGGGGACTTAAGAGGCCGGGGAAAGTGACAGGCAATAAATAAATGCACTACATATTGTGGGATTACCATAAAGGATGCTGAGACAGAAAAGGACAGACCTCCTCTCTGAAGACAAATGCCACTAGGCATGTAAACTGAGTCCAGAGAATGCAGAGGAGCCAGGCTAACAAAGAGTAGCCTGAAAAAGGGGGATGCAAGAGGAGGAGAAGGAATGAGCAAAGGCCCGGTACACTTTGCCAGAGGTGGGGAATGGCGGAGGGTGTTTAAAACGGAGAGGAAGCTGTTTAGTGGAAGCTTGGCGGGCAAAGGCAAGAGTGGTCCACAGTGAGGTTGCAGGAAGGCAAGGACCAGATCACACAGGGCCAGGGAGGCCGAATGAGGAGTCTGAAATTTTCCTCAACACATCAGCAAGGCATGACCCCGTTTTCGTGCTTTTAAAACGTTCCTCCTGGAGAATGGACTGGAGGCATCCACAGGGTTCCTCTTGGCTAACCAGAGGCACAGGCACCCCGTATTTATGGGAAGAGGCGTCCATTTCTTCTCTAAATGTTATCACCTGTGGCTAGCCAACGGTTCAGGGATCTGGGAGAAGGAGAGCACTGAACAGAAAAGCTATTAGAAGCAAGATGCCTGTTTGACCACATTTAAGATGACGACTCTCCATCACAAGCCAGAGAAAGGTGCACCCGGCTCTGAGTAGCACCTCGGGGTGAGCAGAGTCTGACTAGGCAGGAGGATGTAGTAGCCGGCCAGCGTTCTTTCCCCGGATTTCAAACTAGGAATTAGAAGACTGGGATTATAGACAGATGTATTTCAGTCCTCTATTAACATTTTTTTTTTTATCACCTGAACTCTTTTCCGGTCTCCCCGGCTCCACAGCAGGGGTCTCCATGTGATTGCTGCCGGGATCCACCCCCACTTTCAGGAAGCAGGGTTTGAGATGCTGCCCCTCCACTTTTCAAAGCCTTCCCCTGGTCATCAGAGAGTGTCTCCTCAGGGCTGGGCTCTGTGAAACCGGGGACTTTCTCTCTCCGCCCCCTCTCCCTTTCTCTCCCTTCCCTCCACCCCTCCACTTGTTCTTCTCCTTTATATTGAGTTATCTGTTCAAAGCAAAGCCATCTCCTGGAGCTGCCTAGATGGGGTCCTGTCTCCCATCAAAGCTGCAGAATCTCTCTCGGGCCCAGCTAGTATGTCTGTCAAAACTTTAACTGCCACAGCCTTCGGGGGCAGCACTGCCTGATGGTTAGGGTTTGCTAATGAAAGCAAGGCTGGAGTCAGCCTCGCACCCACGTGCTGTGTGACTAAGATGAACAGGGGCTCTGGACTCAGGTTGCCTCTGTTCACAATCCAGCTACACCGTTGATGAGTAGTGGGACAGCGGCAGGCAAGTTAACCTCTTTGAAACTCAGTGTCCTCACCTGTACAATGGGACTAATAATTGTAGCATCCTCTTCATAGAGTTGTTAAGAGCGTTATAAAAGATTAAGGTGCATATAAAGCACTTAGCACATGGAAGTATTCAAGGAATTTCCCTGTTATAGTAACCAGTATAATCCCACCAGATTCTGGGGTCGGTGGGATCATGGAGGAGACACAGAAGTTTCCAGAGATATTAAAATACCCATGCTCACCGGGAGTGGTGGCTCATGCCCATAATCCCAGTACTTTGGGAGGCCGAGGTGAGAGGATTGCCGAGCCCATGGGTTTGAGACCAGCTTGAGCAACTTGGCGAGACCTCATCTCTACAATAAGTTTTTTTTTTTAATTAGCCAGGAGTGGTGGCATGTGCCTGTAGTTCCAGCTACTTGGAAGGCTGAGGCAGAAGGATAACCTGAAGCTTGCACTCCGGCCGACACACCATGCGGCCCTGGAAGTTCACTGGAGTGAGACTTTTGGTCACAACTGCAGTCTCATTGCATTGGAAAGTGGCTGAGGGTGAACTCACTCTCTCAGTGAGGACATGCTCCTTCAGGAAGGCAGACCTTGCCAAGGCAGATATCCCAGGACAACCCCTGTTACTTGAAGTTTTCATATTTGTACATATGTACACACACACACACACACACACACACACACACACGCTTATATACAGAGGGTGCCAAAAATATGTATACACATTTTAAGAAAGGAAAAAACGATATTAAAATTGTAATACTAGCTGGGTGCGGTGGCTCACACTTATAATCCCAGCACTTTGGGAGGCAAGAGGATAGCCTAAGCCCAGGGGTTCGACACCAGCCTGGGCAGCCTGGCGAGCCCTTGCTTCTACAATAAATAAAAAAATTAGCCAGACGTGGTGGTGTGCACCTGTGATTCCAGCTACTTAGAAGGCTGAGGTGGAAGGATCATCAGAGCCCAGCAGGTCGAGGCTGCGGTGGCCATGAGCATGCCACTGTACTCCAGCCAGGGTGATATTGAGACTCTGACTCAAAACAATAAAATAAAAATAAAAAATAAAATTGTAATACTCAATAAGATTAATACAAGTCACATTTGACTTCTGCAATTACAAGAGGTACTCAAAGTGGTTACCATCAGTGTCCAGACACTTCTGATTTTGGCAAACATCTCTTAACATCGCTTAAAATGTTTATACATATTTTTGGCAACCCTGGTATATATGCTTTACCAATTAGAATTGCTTCCTCAGCATCGTTCAATCTAGAAACAGAAAAAGTAAGCCGGGCTTGGTGGCTCAGCCTGTAATCCCGTGCCTCTGGGAGGCTGAGGTGAGTGGATTGCCTGAGCCTGCAGGTTCGAGACCCGCCTGGGCAACTTGGCGAGACCTCATCTCTACAATAAATTAAAAAATCAGCCGGACGTGGTAGCGCACGCCTGTAATTCCGGCTACTTGGAAGGCTGAGGCGGAAGGATCACCGGAGCCTAGCAGGTCAAGGCTGTGGGGGCTGGGAGCGGCCACTGCACTCCAGTCTGGGCGACAGAGTGAGACACCAACTAAAAAAAAAAAAAAAAAGAAACAGAAAAAGTTGACCCTATTACAATAGAGACATACATACATGCATACATAGACAGACTTTGAGGAAGAAAAATACTGAATTCCATTCAGATAGGTGCAGCATAATTTGTTTCTGACAAGAAATCCAAATAATTCCGCCTCTCCCCCAACCTTCCCAAAGGTTCCAGGTGAGTTTGGGCAGGGTCTGAGCAGAAGGGAGGCAGCAAGGCAAGTGGGCTGTGACCGCCTGTCCTACCCTCCTGTCAACCCAAGGAGTGGGCCCCCTGCCTGGGCCTGTTCTTCCTCAGCACCAAAGGCCGTGATCTGAGTGGAAGTCAGCAGGTACTTAGCAAGCAGGCAGCAAACCAGCAACATTTGTTCATTTTTCTTTTCTTTTTTTGTGGGGGGAGGAGGTAGGGAGGAAAGGGACTGGAGATGATCTCATCTCTTATTTTTATAATGAATCACTGGGGCCTGCGCTAGCAGGAAGTCCAGACTCCGTCCCCCCTTGAGGCCTCCCACTACTGAGTTGCACAATCACCCTGGGGGCTTACTCAGTCCAAAGGGAGAATCAGCCCTGCATCCAAAACCAGGAGGAGAGAAAGCTGGAAGCAAAAGACAAAGGTCAGAAGCTGGCCCCCAGATGTGCTTTGCTGACGTATAACAATGTTGGCCCACATGGGTTGAAAAATCAATGAATTTGTTATCAACTTTTAGACATCAGGAGGATTCAAGATTTCCGGCTTCTTTTGAGAAAGCTAGCTCTCTGGCTACACTAGGCTCACATTCCTGGAGGGCAAGGATGCTGATACTGGGTAGAGCCACCCTCTTAAGATGGGGCCTGAGCACTCCAGCTCGCCAGACTCTCCACCGTTCCCTAGTGTCCCCAACCCTGCAGTTAGATGTCATTCATCCTCATGTTTTTTTCCCCCCTTCATTCCACTCCTTTCAAATGACCAGCCTGGCCTGGTGGGTACCCGCATTTGCGCCTCCAGTCTCATTTACTTACTGTCATTGTGTTTGTTCTTGCCACTTGTCACCAGTTTCCCTGAGGCCACACAGAGCCACAGATCTGCCCTCCCAAAGTTCCCTCCCACTCTGCTTCCTCCTGAGGCCGCCATTTGGACAAGGTATTTATTCTCTATACTTCAAAAATGCGTCCCCTTCGACCTCCAGATCTTTGCTCATGCCATTTCCCCTGGGTGGCGTGCTTTCTCTATTTTTCCTTTAGCAACAAACGTCAGCTTCTCGGTTGTTTTGTACTGCTGCCATAACACGTTACAATACTTAGTGACTGAAGCCAGACGAACTTATTACTTTATAGTTCTATAGGTCAAAGATGGGTTTCAGCCGGCTAAAATCCAGGTGTCAACAGGATTGTTTTGATCTCTATTTTCTTGCTGGCTCTCAGTGGAGGGTCATTTCTCAGCTTCCAGGAGCCTCCCACCTCCTTGGCTTGGGGCCTCCTTCCTCCATCTTCAGTGTCCAGAATCTTTCACACGTGGAATCGCTCCTTTGTCTCATCTGGCTGACCCAGCCAAGAAAGGTTCTCTGCTTTCTTTAAAAAATTGGGCCTGGCCGAGCTCGGTGGCTCAGCCTGTAATCCCAGCGCTTTGGGAGGCCGAGGTGAGTGGATGGCCTGAGCCCGCGGGTTCGAGACCCGCCTGGGCAACTTGGCGAGACCTCATCGCTACAATACATCAAAAATCAGCCGGGCGTGGTAGCGCGCGCCTGTAGTTCCAGCTACTTGGAAGGCTGAGGGGGAAGGATCGCCGGAGCCCAGCAGGTTGAGGCTGCGGTGGCCGGGAGCGGCCGCTGCACTCCAGTTTGGGCGACAGAGTGAGACTCCAACTCAAAAAAAAAAAAATAAATAAAATTGGGCCTACCCAGATAATCCAAAATAATATTTCCATCCTGAGGTCCATGTCCCTAAACATATCTACAAAGGACAGGTGCCAGGGGATTAGGGCATGAGCATCTTTAGGAAGGCCATCGTGGAAGTCATTGATCAATTTATCAATCTGTTGATGAAAAAAAAATTAAACTCTGTAAAATATTTAAAGAGGTTTATTCTAAGTCAATATGTGTGACCATGGCCAGGGAAAGTCTCAAGAGGTTCTGAGAAAGTATGCTTGAGGCGATCAGGTTACAGTTTGGTTTTATACATTTTAGGGAGACAGAAGTATAGGCAAAGACATAAATCAATAAATGGAAGGTATACATGCAGTGGCTTGGCCCAGAAGGTGAGACATCTCATTTTGAAGGTGTTGGGTGCAATCCCATGCTGCATGTAAGATGCAAATAATTGCACAGAAGTTAGATTGGAAAATAGAGATAATTCAGAAAGTAAATTGGACTTTGGAAGGCAGAGGCGAGAGGATTGCCTAAGCCCAGGGGTTTGAGACCAATCTGGGCAATTTGGCGAGACCTCGTCTCTATTATAAATCAAAAAATTAGCTGGACATGGTGGCACATGCTTGTGGTTCCAGCTACATGGAAGGCTGAGGCAGAAGGATTGCCTGAGCCCAGTAGGTCAAGGCTGCGGTGAGACTCCAACTCAAAACAAAACAAAATGACAAGAGGGTTTGGAAGCCAAGGTTCTTGTTATGTAGATGAACCCTCCCTGTTGTAGGCTTCAGAGAGAATAGATGGTAAAGGTCTCTTCTCCTTCCTTAAGGGTGTCAGACTCTTAGTTAATCTCTTGTAGACTGATGAAAGGCCTGGCTGTATTAGTGAAGATTCTCTACCGATGTAAATTTTCCTCACAAAAGACAGCCTTGCAGGGCCACTTAATAATATGTCCAATAAATATATTTGGGGCTAAAATATTTTGACTTTCTTCAGGATCTGCTCTCTATCATGTGATGCTATAGCAGAGTCGGGTTGAAATCTGATATCTCATTGCTACAGAGTCTGTTTTGTCAGTCGTATGAGCTCTATTTTTCATGCTGGCCAGTTGTGCCTCAACTCCAAAAGGGAGAGGGATAATGAGGTCTCCCTTTTGGATACAGTTACAGACTGAAATTTAATTTTTCAGGTTTCTCTGGGGATCCCTTGATCATGAGCATTGTCCATTCAGTTGGTTGAGGGGCTAAGGATTTTATTTCTGGTCCGTCCGTCCATCCATCCATCCATCCATCCATCCATCCATCCATCCATCCATCCTATTCCTCTCACTTAGAAGCCCAATTCAAGTCTTACATTGTCTAAAAAAAAAGTTCTTCTTAACCATTTCTCTTCTCAACTATTGTGCTGTGTGCCATTGGGAGAGTCACTTGATCTCTCTGGTTCTCATTTCCATGGAAACAGTGGTGGACTGATGGACATTAAACAGCCAGCTCTCCAGGGAGGGGGGAGAAGCTCTGACCTACAATGCTTGCCCATTTCTGTGGTATGAATATTCTCATGTGGTTGATTTCCAGCTGTGATGTGATGTTGCTGAATGTAGAGCTGGGAAAGGATGTGCCCAATCTGCTCTTGTAAGCCTGTCTGAGTCAACTCTGGCACACTATTACTTGTATGCAAAACCAGGAATTTGCTAGTTGATCTGAGACTCACCAGTGAATCAATGATTTCTCAAAAACTGGGAAACTTCTGAAAGCTCCCTTTGTAAGTGCATCCCTTTCTGGGGCTGGTGCTGTCTTCAGTGTAAATGTTTCAAAGATAACTCTGTGAAGAGCATATCAGAGAACCTGGTTTCATGAGAAAACTGAAAGAAACTACCTAGAAAGAGACGCAGATACTCAGAGACCTCTGGGATCTGTTGCCCTCAATGTGATCACAAAGTCCTAAATCCAACCACAGAATGAGCCTAGCTTCAAGAAAATGCATGGTTTCTTTCTAGAAAACAGTCCTAGTGTATAATGGTTTTTGAAAGGACATAACATAGATTTAATATACCAGTGAATGGACATGACATGGATTCGATATACCCAATGAGCAGCCATTTTCACATTGCCTAAATCTCATGTTTTTCTAGCAGTTCACTTAACTTACCCTCTCATCACTAGCCAAGAACAGAACCAGTTTCTCAGAGGTAGCGATTGATAATTGTTTTCCCTAACCCCATCCCCAGCTTGTTTTGTATAAATTAGCTTTCCTATTTCACGTATTTGCCTCCACTCATAAGAACAAAATTAACCTTATCAGCCCTTTGTGACCTAGCCCTTTGTGACAGACAGACCCCACTACCATGGCAGCAATCATGTGACTAACCCACCCATCTGCCTATATCACCTGACATCAGTACCTGCGCTTATTTGCCCCTTCGTGATGACATGGAGCAGACCACCACCCAACCACCCTAACACCTGTTCCTATCAAAGGGAAGGATTAAAAACATTCAACCTCAAGCTGCCAGTTGCCATTGCCTTACTAGACTTTGGTGTGGCCATGTGCTCTTTGAGCTAAGGCCATTGCAATATTACTTGACTTTGGCCCTCTTCCCTACCTTGGGGAGGTGAATCAATCTCTCTCTAAGTTACTTTCTAAATAAACTATGTTTTCCAATCTAACTTCTGTGCAATTAAATGCATCTTTCTCGAGATACGCATCACATACCAGACACCCACACCCCCAGCGGACCTGATCTTACATTCTGGAGCCTTCACTGCAAGTGTGACCTAATAGTTGTTATTGTGATTTCTTCAGATACACGAGGAAGAATCAAATTAAGAATGTCAGCTTCATAAAAGAACCATTAAGATGTCATATCAGAGCCGGGCTTGGTGGCTCAACCTGTAATCCTGTGCCTTTGGGAGGCTGAGGTGAGTGGATTGCCTGAGCCCGTGGGTTCGAGACCCGCCTGGGCAACTTGGCGAGACCTCATTTCTACAATAAATCAAAAAATCAGCCGGGCGTGGTAGCGCGCGCCTGTAGTTCCGGCTACTCGGAAGGCGGAGGCAGAAGTATCGCTGGAGCCCAGCAGGTCGAGGCTGTGGTGGTCGGGAGCGGCCACTGCACTCCAGTCTGGGCAACAGAGTGAGACTCCAACTCAAAAAAAAAAAAAAAGAAAAGATGTCATACAGATACATTATTAATTTCTATGTGGTTGTTGAATTTCTATGTGTATTTCTATGTGGTTGTTGAATTTCTTGCTTTTCGGATGCCCATAGAAAGAATTCTGTATTTATTGGGTGCTTACTACTACTTACTAAGTACTGTGCAAAGACCCTCACCCATATTATCTAATTCAGAGTCCAGAGTGCTAACCATTACACGATGGATATTATCTAATTCAATTGGTCTTAGTAGTAGTCCCATCTGATTGAATATCAGGCCCAGATCACTGGGCTAGAACATGGAGGCACCAAATCCAAGCCCTGACCTCCCCAGCTCCACTCTCCCTGCCTGTGAACAGCAGCCCTCAAGATGGGCTCGCAGCAAAGACCTGTGCGGGACTAGCGGGAGAGCCCAACAGGAGCCGGAACCACAAGAAGTATATTGACAGCACAGGGAGGACTCTGTTTCTGCAAAAGTCAATTCCCGTGAGCCCATGGATAAACGCTTCCTGTATTTATGTGCCGGTGTTGTCTTTTTTATTGACTTAGCCCCAAAGATAGAGGTCACAGATAAAGGTCTGACTGAATTTGGGGACTCCTCACCTCCAGAGGACGCTGTTGCTAGTGTCTAAGCCTATCTTCCGATTTTCATCTTTCCCCTTCACCACCTCAAATGCCCTTTGAGATCTCTGATATCTACATACCCCTGAACTGACATATATTCTTCCATTTCATCCAGCAATTATTAAGCACCTACTGTGTGCCATGTGCTGGAGATCTAAACAATACAGAATCACAGTCTTGATGCCAGGATAGGGACACCAGGGTCTCAAGGCCATAAGAGCTCAAGATTCCACAGAAGTCCTCAGGGTAGAGAGCTGACTCCGATTTCTAAGGGAAGAAAGCTTCATGCAGGAGACCCTGGAGCTTTGTGCGTGTCTGTGTGTGTGTGTGTATGTGTGGTTTTGGTTTTTTTTTTTGACTCGGAATCTCACTCTGCCACCCAGGATGGAGCCACTGCAACCTCAAACTACTAGGCTCAGGTAATCTTTCCACCTCAGCCTTCCAAGTAGCTGGAGCCACAGACATGCACCAGCTGATTTTTTGATTTACTGCAGAGACAAGGTCTCGCCATGTTGCTCAGGCTGGTCTCAAACCCCTGAGCTCAGACAATCCTCTCACCTCCACCTCCCAAAGTGCTGGGATTACAGGCATGAGCCACCATGTCCTACTGGAGCTGTGTTTTTAAAGAGAAAAGAGTGGAGTTCTCCAACAAGAACCAGAGGTGGGAGAAGATGTTTCTAGAGTATAAATAGACAGGCAGGGTGGGAGTTTAGGATGAAGCCGGGAGGGTGAGGAATAAAGCCTGGTAGGGAGAGGAGAAAGCAAAAGTCACCAGAGACCAGATGAGCGGGGCGTCCTATGTCACCCTAATCAGTCTGGACTTTGTCCTGTAGGCAGTGAGGCACCGCGGATGAGTTTTAAGCAGTTTAGTACACAACCAGATTGATCTTTTGGAAGATCGCTCTTCTGGCCTAGTGAAGGCTGGGTTTGAGGGGAGGACTGAGAGATGGGAGGCCACTGTAAAAGTCTGGGCATGATGTTGAGGACCTGAGCCATGAGTGTGGCAGTGTGAGGGGGTTGCTGAAGGACAGATGTGAAGGATATTTGGTGGGCGCCCAGATGACGCCTTCACATGTGTCCTCTGCATGCCTGGGGTGAGCCAGGCCTGTGAACTGGACTGTCCACATTCAGCAGACCCCAACAGGAGGAGAAAAACGAACTCTGGAGGCAAGGGACTAAAATCAAGACAAAATTACCTGTCTCCAGGCTAACTGATAAGCACTGACTGCACAAACATTTGCAGAAATGGCTGTAAGGTGCGGAGCACGGTGAGAGCACACAAATCAATAATCAACAGTTCAGGGAAGGGGGAGATCAACAGGGGCAAGGAGATAACAAACCCTTGCATTTGGAGAGGGCATTAGGTTCAGGAAGCATGCCAGCTTTTTTTTTTTTTTTTTTTTTTTTTTAGACAGGTTCTCACTCACTCTGTCTCCCAGGCTGGAGTACCGTGACCTGATCCCAGCTCACTGCAGTCTCAATCTCCTGGGCTCGGGTGATCCTCCCACCTTAGTCCCCTGAGTAACTGGGACTGCAGGCACAAGCCACCATGCTGGCTAATTTTGCCTTTTTTGTAGAGACAAGATCTTGCTGTGTTACCCATGCTGGTCTCCAACTCCTGGGCTTAAGCAATCCTTCCGCCTTAGCCTCCCAAAGTGCTGGCATTACAGTCTTGAGCCATTGTGTCCAGTCCACCCCAGCTCTTAATAACTACATTTGGCAAAATTGATCAGATAAACTACATTTTAGAGTTGAGAAAATTGCGGCTCAGGGACATCCCTCTGGTATGAGAGGGAACTAGAACTAAACCCTGATCCTGGAGGCCAAGTTTAGCTCTGGTCACACTGTCCTGGCCTTCCTCTTCTCAGATTCTGAGGCTTGTGTGGTCAGTTCCATGTGATCCAACACTTGATCATCCTCCAGTTAAACCACAGGGTGGTAATGACTGAGCATTGAAGGCCTATACCACGTGACTGGAGCAGTGTTAAACATTTCCCATGTTGGAAGCTGACCTAAGCCAATTTGTCCAACAGATGTCAGGTGCTTTGGGAAATAATAGGGGTCTCTGATAGTTAGAGGAGGTGCAGGCTGTACACCTTCCTCCTCTCAGCCTCATGGCTTTACAGTAGAAGTAGTTCTGCTGCATACACAGAGGCATAAAACCCCACACAGGCAGGTCCCTGTAAGTCCCACTCTGCCTTTTCCAGCACTGTGACACTTACTTTGCAGGAAAGGGTTGGTCTGCAATCATAACTCAACGGCAGGGTCAGCGGGTCTTCTGGTTGGACCGGGAGGCAAATGGAGGTCTAGACCCTGAAGTCTCCTCTGACGGTGTTGGGCAGCAGGCTACTCTAGGTGTTTTTTGTTTTTTGTTTTTTTTGTCTCTGCCAGGGCCAAGGCGCCTATTCAGACATTTCAGTCAATCATTTATCTTGAGTATTGCTCATTTCCTCAACAAAATGTATTTTGCAATGTCCTTTCTGCTAATAAATTGGGCCGTGGATGCAAGTTCAAATAGTCATATTTGAAGTCCCTGCCCTAGACATTCTGGAGGGGGAGTCATTTAACAAATGTTCCCAGAGCACTCACTAGGTACTAGTGTAGTTCCAAGCACTTTGAACGTTACACATCTGAACCTATGTAATTGTCATAACAACCCATGAAGTATGTACAAATGATGTCCTCATTTTGCAGAGAAGGAAACCGGCGGACTGGGCCTGGTGGCTCACGCCTATAATCTCAGCACTTTGGAAGGCTGAGGCCGGCGGATTGCCTGAGTCCAGGGATTCGCGACCAACCTGGGCAACTTGGTGAACCTCATCTCTACAATAAATCAAAAAAATTAGCCAGGCATGGTGGTGCGCCCCTGTGGTTCCAGCTACTTGGAAGGCTGAGGTGGAAGAATGGCCTGAGCCTAGCAGGTCGAGGCTACGGTGGCCGTGAGTGTGTCATTGCACTCCAGTCTGGGTGACAGAGTGAGACTCCAACTCAAAAAAAAAAAAAGGGAAACAGGTGTGGAGAAGACAACCATGGGCATGGTCTCTCCTATCTGCAGGGCCAAACCAAGGCTGGGGCACACAATAAATGCGTGTTGGTAATAGACAATAATCACCAAGATGGCTACTGGTTCTACTGACTGGCCTGAGACTGGACTGTGTGGTTGAGGATAGGCATCAGCTTAGAGCCTTCCTGACCCCATTGCAATAAATGGAATCCATCATTCTTCCCATATGCTTCCCTCCAATTCTTGTGTGTCCTGCGTGACTCAGAGTTGGTGTTGGCAAGGATCTGGTTTCACAAACATCTGTAGAGTTGCCCATTTGGGCTTCCCTAACAGAGACAGAGGTCTTTTTTGTGTCTTGGGATGCCGTAGGACCCAGCACTCAATACCTTCTCCTAAAATGAGTGAATAAATGCATGACTCAGGGAGAAGACCACACAGCTCTCGGTTAGTTGTTCCCACTCTTGTCAAACTTCTTTTATAAAAATTTTCTTCCTTGATTATCACGCCAATTTGGAGGAAGATGTACAGTTTCCATAATGAATTAGAAATCAAGTAATGGGATAGGAAAAGAGACAACGATACATGAACACAAATCTAGTGCCTACTGTGTGCCAAAACGCTTTCACATATGTCATCTCATTTAATTCACCCAAAACTTATTCAAGACAAGCTCAGAGAGGTTAAGTGATATGCTCAAGATCACACAGCAAGTAAATGGCTTTTCTGTTGGATCTGTCTGATGCCAACTGAGGCTCTTGCTAGCACATTGAAGAGCCAGCATGCAAATCTGCTTAGGGAAGAGGGCAATACTAGGCAGTGTTTAGAAGTCCACTGTAGAGAGGAAATCAGAAGTCTGCCTTCCCCAAAAGTGAAAAGACTTTTGAAAATATCACAGCACACTCATTCAGAAAGCCAACAATTGTAGACAGAAAGGGACATACAAATCTCAAGATGAGGCCCTCCTCTCTTTCAACAAAGGGAGGAGGGTGCAAAATGTATGCAAAATTCTATTTAAAGATGTTTAATAAATCAGTGAGGCACTCAGAACAAGAAGCATCACACAGACCGGGTGGTGGCCCTTTGTGCGGCGGGAGTCCAAAGAGGCAGACTTGTGTTTTCACAGAACTGACTGATGGGACGGAAGAGTTGGCAGTGGGAATATACTCTCTGCCACAGACAACCACCCAACGGGAACTGGAGAACATCAGGGAGGAGATGAAAGAAAGGAAAGAAGTACCCATGCGCAGGTCAATTATCATGTGGAAATGCTGAGGGGTTGAATTCACGTTGGGGTGTGCTGCATTGCAAGGTTGCAAGTTGTGCTGCACCAGTGGCTCTTAAAACTTTCCAAACCTCACGGATCACAGGAGTCAGAAGCACCAGTGGCTTAAAGCTAGGGTTCACGATGGCAAGAGGGAGGCACCCTGAAATTGGAGTCCATAGCTTGTCCATTGAGTCCTCACCAAAAGAGGAGCTTCTGTCCTTCGGTCAAACATGGTTGCCCACCATCCCTCTCCGCCTCCCTCTCTCCCTCCCCCCTTTACCTCCTGCCTTCCCTCCTTCCATTCCACAAATGTTTATTGACCCTTACTTTGTCACAGGTCCTGAGCTAGGAGCTAGGGATAGGACAATGAATATGGCAGACACGTCCCTGCCTTATGAAGAGTAGTACACAAGAGATAAAGAGCAGTAAATGAGGCTGGAGAAGTAAACAGAAGTCAGATCAAGCAGGCTCTCAAAACGAATTGGGGATTTGATTCACAGTGCAAAGGATGCTGGGTGCAGTGGCTCACTCCTGCAATCCCAATGCCTTGGGAGGCCAAGGTAGAATTGCTTGAACCCAGGAGTTTGAGACTAGCCTGGGCAACATAGTGAGAGCTTGTCACTACAAAAAATTTTTTTAAAAAGTAAGCTGAGCCTGGTGGCATGTTCGTTGTAGTCCCAGCTACTTGGGAGACTGAGGTGGACGATCACCTGAGCTCAGGAGGTGGGGGCCGCAGTGAGCCGTGATTGTGTCACTGTACTCCCACCTGGGCAAAAGAGTGAGACCCTGACTCACAAAAACAAAACCAAAACAAAAAAACCACCACCCAGAACAAAACTAAGTGCAAAGACAGATGTTTAAGAGTTTTTGGCAGGGGCATGGCATATTCTGATGAGGTTTTTGAGATAAATGCTACTGGAGGGCGGAGAATGGATTTAGCAGGCGGCAGGAGTGAAAACAGGCAGAGCAGGGAGGGGACTGTGGCAGGAAGTAAGGCAGGAGGTGGTATGGGCTTGGGCCAGGGTGCGGGGAGCAGAGGCACTGGAAGGATTTGAGCTGCATTCTGGAGGCAGAGACATGCTGAGGATTTGGGTTTGAGGAGTGGGAGAAAAGGAAGAGACCCATGATGATTTCCAGGTTTCTGACGTGAAAAACCTTGTGTATGCTAGTGCCATTGTCTAAGATGGAGCAATCAGGAATTCTATTCATTCCCCACTCCTGCCCCCAGCTGACTCTGCTTGAGCACCTACTCTGTGTTGGATTGTCACATTTGCTTCTGAGAAAAAGAAGAGGATAGTGTATCGTGAGTTCCTCTACACTCCTACTCGGCCTGACAGACAGGCATGCTTTGGGCACACGAAGGGGACACATAGATGTCAGGATTGTCACTGTGTCAGGGGGACTTGCCCATCAGGTGTAACCAACTCCAACCTGTGTCCACAGCTCTTTTTTGTTGTTGTTGTTTTGAGTCAGAGTCTCACTCTGTTCTTCAGGAGGGAGTGCAGTGGCACACTCAGGCGATTCTTCTTGCCTCAGCCTTCCAAGTAGCTGGAACTACAGGCATGTGCCACCATGCCTGGCTAACATTTTGATTTATTGCAGAGACGAGGTCTCACCGAGTTGCCCAGGCTGGTCTGGAATCCCTGGTCTCAGGCAATCCTCTCGCCTCTGCCTCTCAAAGTGTTGGAATTACAGGCGTGAGCCACCGTGTCCGGCTTCATAACTCATTTTTAGAAACTCAATATTGCCCTGGAATTGATCATCAGTGGGGGTAGGGGATAAAACTTTATTTTTCCTGCAAAATTGACATATATGATGTAAATCTTAGTTAAATGATCAGATCTTTCTTTTCCCTTTAACCATCAAAGAGCTTAACTATAAACTACACGTGTAGCTCAGATGAACAATTGTGTAGAGGTCATAGTTTCCATGATGGCATTCTGCTTTTCTCTTTGATATTGATGGATCCAACTAAACACCTGTCTTTGGGCTCAGTGGAGCAGCCTGGAATGTCTGTGGCCCAAGCCATCTCTGATTAGGCCGAGGATAGACTGGGATGTTGATCCAATATCTGGCTGAGCCATTCAGGCTCCTTGCATTGGGCACTTGAACTAAGGACTGTGGAATGCATTTCCAGAGAAGAGTTGAGCTGGGTGCTGTGTGCGTCCACAGATCCTTCTTCACAGGTGAGGCACCCTTTCAGCAGCCTGGTGTTAGCTGCTAAGGGCTCTCAGCTGAGAATTTCCCCTAAAAAATTATTATAATTTGGTTATATATTATATAAAATAATTTAATAATTTAATTATTACTAATTTAACCAAATTATTATCTGATAACTCCCCTTAACCAAGGAGAGTTGCCCAGAGTCCCGCCTCTTTCACCTGGCCTGAAGTCAGATGACTTCTAATCCTGGCCCTGCATCAAGCTATGTGACATTTAAGCTCTCTGAACCTCTTTCTTCAACTGAAAAATGGGCCAAATCACCTTGCATAGTAGCTATAAAGATTTATGTGATTGATCCAACTAAATCCTCAATAAATATTGGCTTCCTTTCACAAACACGGGGGACGTCCTAGTATCTTCAAGTCAGAAAATGGGTGTGTAATACTAACGAGTTTCCAGTGGATATGAACATTCTGACCTGCACTGGGGGCCTTGGGGCAGAGTGGGAAAAGATCACTTGTCCCATGCCAAGCTAACAAGGCATTTCTGCTGCTCATTCCTCCCAAAAGGGGGTGGTTAGAAGTTAATGCGTCAGGCAGAGGCCTATGGGACAACAGGAAAGAGCAGTGACACTTCCCCACAGGATGTCTTCTCTGATCAGAGATGACTTTAGGAATTTACCTGAAGGCCAGTCACATGACTCTGAGTGAGGACCCTGAGAATGTAACTCGACAAGGTTGAAATCTGGTCTGTCTGCTTTGCTTCCTGGAGCACTGAAGCAAAGTAGGAGCTCAATAAACCCTTGTGAAATGAATGATAATGACCATTAGTCTCCTACCCCTGCAAAGAAGTCTGATGATTTCCAGAAGGGTGTGCATGTATAACTTCCGGGTAAATGTTCTGAGGGAGGCACTGTGGCATCATCCCATGTTTTCCAACATGTCACTATTGTTTTCCAGTGTTCCCTCGAGCTGAGCAATACTGTAGCTGCTTCTGCATGGCTTTCTCCTAGAGTAGTGGTCTCCAAACCATGGTCTTCTTTTGGGCTATATTGGAATATACCATGCCCATTTGCATACTACAGCTTGTAGCTAATTTTGTGCTACCAAGCCGGGACTGAATAGTCCCAACAGAAAATTCCTCTCTAACCCTTTCAGAAAAAGTTTGCTGGCCCCTGTTTAGAGAGACCAGATCAGACGAGGGTTTCTCCCAAGGTGGTGGTCATCACTTCCCTCGAAGTTAGACTCACTGAGCACCAGGCCCTTGCATCTCTGAAGGGGTTGCAAGTCCCATCCCACAGAAAGCCTTCGCTGTTTCCAAATCCAGGGCGATCTGCAAAGTTCTACTCTATGCCTGTTGCTACACTCAGCACCTTACATTTACGAGTTCATGGGCACCTCTCAGTAATATCATGAAGTAGGAGCTATATTATTCCTATTTTGCTGATGAGGAAATTGAGGCCCAGAGGTGGTAAGTGACTGGTCCAAAAATCACGCAATGGGGATATGGCAGAGCTAAGACTGTACCCCAGGTCTTTTCTCAGTCCAAGCTGCTGCTCTTGGGCACTCCTTTACTGAGGCTTAGCAGGAAAAAGGCTGTTACTTAAGGAAAGCAAACAAATAAAAGTGAAATAGATTTGTTCAGGCCCTTCAGGTGATTGCTGTATAAAAACAATTGCTCAAGCCAGATGTGGTGGTTTACTTCTGTAATCTCAGCATTTTGGGAGGCTGAGGTAGAAGGACTGCTTGAGTCCAGGAGTTGGAGACCAGTCTGGGCAACATAGCAAGATCTTATATCTACAAAAATATTTTAAAAATTAGCCAGCCCTGCAGTGGGAAACTGCCAGGGGAGAGTGGTGGTGGGATTGGCAGTAGTGGGAAACTGCCAGGGGATGGGGGAGGGCACACCTCATCAACAAGGGTACCTGTGTGATGAACATTTGTATATCTAATCCACATATTTAAAATAAAGAAGTATGGGATGGGAGTGGTGGCTCACACCCATAATCCCAGCACTTTGGGAGGCTGAGGTGAGAGGATTGCCTGAACCTGCAGGTTCGTGACCAGGCTGGACAATATGGTGAGACCTCATCTCTACAATAAATATAAATAAATAAATAAATAAATAGCCATGGTAGCATGTGCCTGTAGTCCTAGCTAATCTGGAGGCTGAGGGGGAAGGATCACTTCAGCCCAGGAGTTCAAGGCTACAGTGAGCTATGATGGCGCCACTGCACTCCAGTTGGGGAACAGATCCCATCTCAAAAAAAAAAAAAAAAAGAATTGTTCACCTAGTACATCAAAGGGTAGGTCTCCAGCAAAGGCTTTGTGAGGAAGACTTTCCTTTTGGTGAAAAATTAGCCAACTAGAGGACCAGCCTCCTGAGGGCTCCTATGGCAAGAAGGGGCCTTCTCCAGTGGCTGGTAATCCAACACATGAGAAAATGTCACCCAGAGAACAGAGACCAGATTAACTTGATAACATCTGAAACCCCCATGGGAAGAGCACTGAAGCCTCTATGTTTGGGTTTAAAACACAGAGATCTCAGGTAAGTGCCTTCTAGCTCTCCAGATAAAGACGTATTACATGATAAGCTGGCCTCTTTTGTCCTTCTAAATGAAAAGATTAGGTATCTTTTAGAGTATTCACTCCTTTAGGAGTAAGTGTAGAAATTTAGTCAATTTCACATTGTCATGATAACAAAACCTCAGGGAAACAAGAGACAATATGTGGAAGGCCCTTAGTTATTACAAAAAGAGCAAAATTGTTCCCTTTCTGTTGGAAATAAATGGAAGATTACATGTCAGGGAAATTAATCCGGATTACAAAATGAACAACAAACTCACCCAGTCACTTCCTGTTGACACAGGAAGAAAAACTCTGGCTTGTTTGCTGGGAATCTCTCCACAAAGTCAGAAGTTCCCTGGTTCACATAGGCAGGGAAGGGAAAAGGAGACGCCTCAGTCACATGAGTGATTTAGTGACAGGACCTCCCTGGACATTTGCATTTTTGCTTTTTACAGTCTGAGCAGATGCTATGAGGACTCCAGCTTTGAATCTGGAAAGCTGCAAATTCCTCATGTCCACTGCCTCTTTGGTCCTTGACACAGGATCAGAAAACCGCCAACAATGTCCTCAGAACCCACCATTGTCCCTTCCCAGTCCACGGAAACCTTCCCGCCCATGGGGATTTCTATTCCGTCACGTTGTTTCATTCTTTTCCGTATATATCACTGACAAAAATTAACTGTTGACTTTTTTCATTGTCTGCCCATCTCCTCCTCAAGCAGCTTGGGTTCGCCTCCTCCATCTTACTATCACCAACGCCTGGCTCAGGAGAGCCTCAGTACATTTTTGATGAATATTAATGGAGTGTTCATGAATAAGTTGAAGTGTGTTTAAAGTGCCACAAATGCTTTTTGTTTTTCTCATTCAGTTTTCTTTTCACAATGAGTTGGCTGTGCTATCTAAGGCGTCCTGGTGATAACATGTCCAACTGTCACTGTAATAAAGTGGCCATTCTTGTGTTCATTCCATCCCACATAAACTCATTGAGCACCGATCCAGTGTGCGCATCTATGCTGACGATTCAGTGGTAATCAAGACAGAGTGACTGTCCTTGTGAGCTTTCAGTCTAATGGAGGCAGTGAGGGAAAAAATATTAATGAACTAGCAATACAGATGTGACATTACAACCTTGATAAACACTATAAAGGAAAAACACATGCAGGGCTTCTGAGGAAGTTATGTTTGGACTAAGATCAGAAAGATACATTAATTGAGTTAACGAAATTAACTTGCTCAAGAGTGATTAGGGTTAAAGTTAACAGAGTTACAGTTGAAATAATAATTGGGGAAGAGTTAGGTTAGAGAAGAACTTTCTAGACAAAGGACCTGACTACTAGTGTGTGCATATGTTATAGGGATCAGAAGGATGCTGACTGGGGGGAATTAATGGCTACCTAAACTAGGATGGAGACAAAATAAGCAGAGAAAAGAAAAAAAAATGGGGAGTCATTTAAGAAGTAAAATAGCAGGATTCAGTCCTTCAAGGTTCATCTGGTAAGTGGGGCATTGACTTTTGCCTTCTTTTGGGCTGGGACCCGTGAGGGCTTCCATGGTTAACAACCTGGCTTCCAGAGGTGGAAGCAGCCAAGCAGTCTGAGTGCATGTGTCAAATAGGGACGGCAGACAGGAAAGGGATGGAAAGGGGAGGGATACAGGCGAGTACGTGCCTCCATTGGCAGCCACAGTTCAGAACCCTGATTTAGGACTCGGGTCTGGAGGATTCCTGGAGCCTATGCATAGATTACTGTGGACAGTCAGGTGTTTACAGGAGTGCAAGATCATGCCTATTAAAGAGATCAATAGTGTCCACAGGAACTCACATTTTATAGGTAACTGCAACTTTATAGAGCCCTACCTGCAACCAGTATAGACAAATAAGGAATACAAGAAACAATTGTTCTTAAATATGAGCATCATGTTTTTTTTTCCTCCCCATGATCAAAAAAGACTCCAATGAAAGGGGAAAAAATAATTAAAAAGTAAAAGCCTTACGTAATGAGATTTAAAAGAAAACTTTTGAAACCAACAAGCAGCTGTGGGCAACACTTCAAAGGGCCCAGAATCAATGTTTGTCAATAGCAGTTTTGCATCCTTTAATTTATCTTTCATGAATATAAAGTGTGATGTTATTAGGAGCCCATCCATGCCTTAATTCTTATTGAGATTTGATGAATCAGAAGTCCATTGACATTCTGTCCAAGTCAGCAATGGCAGAGGCCTGCGGTACAAGCCTCGCCTGATCTTGCATCGTGGGGATGGGATGCTAGTTTCACCATCAGGGCTTCTGCACTGAACACTCAGCACCTCCCATGTGCACCCAGGAGCCAGGGGGATCTTGTATGTCAGCTATTTCCTTTGGAGACTTTCTATCCAGAGGAGAAGCTACCTTATGACTCAGCCCAACCCCAAAGTTACCATTTGTTTAATCAAGATAGTTGGTTTGCAAAACATTAAACAGTATTTGATGCCTAGTTAATAATTTGCATTCTCTTCATTGGTTCCTGAATCCTTGGAGACTGACATTCCTCCCCCCATCCAAGGCATAGACAACAAAAGAAATTGTACTGAGAGCAAAACACTTGTCCTTAAACTGCAAAGATGTTTGCTAGAGTGTCTGATCTCCATGTTCTGCTGTTAATGGTTCTGGTGGGAAGGACCGTCTTCGGGGTAAGTGTACTTTTCAGATACCTATAGTAGAGAGACTCTGAGGTTGTCAGGGGGACCAAAGTAGCAGGGCCAGGAGTGAGAGGAACTTGAGTGTGAATGACTGGTGATGCCAAGTTGAATATGTCCTAATTACAGGAACGAATGCAGGCCTGTGGCTGGGCTGCTGTTGAACAGCCAATCCCTGACTTGAGTCCTCTTGGAGCAGAGCCTCCATGAATGCATTCCAACAAAGCAGACGGTGCAAGGAAGTCTATTAAAGCATGGGTTGCAACCTATCATGGGTCTCAGAGATCACTTTGAAAACTGTTGAAAGCTATAAACTCTCTCCCTAGAAAAATATACCTCTATGCGGGTGCTGACCCACACTTGGGCCACTTGGACTGACTCTAGGGTAAGAACCCATATGCTATGGCCTTTGAGAGAAATCCTGTCTACTGCAAATGATCCTGGCACTGGGTTTGTGGAGACGGTTTAGATTTGGGAGAAGCATTGTGATCAGTAGTTTCTTTCCTTTTTCCTGTGTGTCCGCAGTGGATGGGGCAGAGAAGGGGAGCAGGGGCCCGAGGGAGGTTGTGGTGAGCTGGGCGGGGAAGCACCGTTAGAGGGTCTTGAATGGAGAACTCAAGCCTTTGGGAACAGATGAGTTGTTGAGATGTTGGCTCCTGCTGTATTCTGTTGTGGTCCAAGACTAACAGTTGGATCTCTGTGGACATGTGAAAGAGGGCTGTAAGCAGGAACAAAGCCTCAGGGGCATTCTGTACTGGATATGGTCTAAGGTATGAGCGTGGGCTTTGGGGCCAGGGTTTGAATCTCAGCTCTGCCACATTCTAGCTGTGGAATGTTGGGCGAGTAACACAATCTCTCAGAGCCTCAGTGTTCTCTTCTGCAAGCCAAGTGCTGATTTCTCACAGATTTGGGAAAAGTCACTTTTAAAGGGGATCATGCATGTGGTTTATAATACATGTTAGATGTTTCCCTTTGCATGTCCAGAATGAACACACCTTCTCTATAAAAAATAATCAGAGAATGCCGAACTTTGTTGGGGAGGGAAAGGCAGAAAATGGGCAGTGGGTGAGAACTGAAATAATAGTCATAACCTCTTTATCTTATCCTTTGCATTAGTCCCCATTTCACTCCAGAGGGCATTTCCTGAAGGAAGCAGATTCAATCACAGGTTTTCTGATTAGCATGTTTTTCTTTAATTTAAAAAAGTTTTTTAAAGCGATGAGGTCTCATATGTTACCTAGTCTCAAACTCCTGGGTTCAGGCAATCCTCCCACCTCGGCCTCCCAAAGTGCTGGGATTACAGGCATGAACCACCATGCCTGGCTTTAATTAGCATGTTTTAAAACACCAGCTTCTCCTCCCCTCTCGATAAACTGTGCTCAGACACCTCTCTTAGCTCCACGTGAAGCTGCCAAGTGACTCACTTTGGAAAGGGTTTTCTTTTCAAATGATGGCTTGTGCATTGTGGTGGCTGTGATTACAGATTGTTCTCAAGCCCCTATACCATTTGATTGCTTGTTGGATGTCTGAGGCCGAGCCACAGCAGCAATACCACAGGTCTAGAGAAAGGCAAGAGAACTCATCAGAGGCCCACAAGGGGCCTGGAGGAAGTACCCGTCGGAATGAATTAGATCCTAAAATTTGCAGGCAAGGAGAGACGTTGACGCAGTCTGTTTGAAGTTCACAAAAGGATAATGGTCCCGAACAATCCCTTTTTTGCAAACCCCAGTGAATTTTAGGGTTAGTGATGAAAATTATAAGTCAATAATGGATAAAAGAGAAAATATGAGAGTTAGCCTTCAGGCAATGAGCTTAGTCAATTCCAAAGAGAGGATTCAGGGCTTTGGAATGTTTTCTTACCCCAGATGTGTGCCAGACAGGTGGTCGGGACGGCGGCTTGTGTTCCACGGGCCGGCACACAGACGTCAGGGGAAACTGGCCAAGTTGCTCAGATGCTTTGGAGAGTTCGGGGCATCACAGGGGGTAAAGAAGCCACACAGCCAGATGGGCTGGGTGGCCTCTCCAATCCCACAGGGCTAAAAATCATAACCATTTAATGAGAAGTCCTGAGTGCTAGGCCTTGAGCTTTCCATGAACTGGTTCATAGTTTGAAGAACCCTAAGACATAAGTACCATTATTCCCATTTTACAGATATGGAGCTGGATAACTTGACTCCAAGTCATAATGCTGAGAAGTGGTAGAGTTGAGCTCTAGACTACAGGGTAGTGACTGTCTAGACAAGGTCTCTTACCTGGGATCCTGGTTGAGGATGAGATTTCTTTGGTTCGCATATCTTCAGGGCCATGGTCCTTAGGCTCCTAGATCAAGGGTCGGCTTGCTGGGTGGGACACAATGGACTCTATGTGTCTCTAAAACTCTAAAGACAGGCAGCCACAGGATCTGTGGTCGCTACCCATTAGATGGACTCCAGGGTGCTCCCCCATGTATTCAGGTCATGCAACAAAAGAGGACTCTCTTTGGGAATCATCTTTCACCTAGATTTTTATGCAGATATCCACTAGCCCAAAAGATATGGGTCAAATATTGTCACCATGCACTACAGGACATCTTCCTATTCTGGTCTAGATTTGGTTTTCATTACCTATCGGTTTTGAGCACCTGTCCAGCACAGTTTTGTATTATTTTCCCTGTGTTTGGGTTGAGGAACAAGCCGAGAGTTGTCAAACTAACTTTCCGGCCAGGATTGGGATCCAGGTCTGTTCGACTCCTTGTCCATCATAGGAAACCTGCACTTAACTGTAAGACTGTGTTCAAAATCTTCTCTTGCTGTGGTTCTTAGAGTGATTTGGGACACAGCTGGGTGCAGCCATATTGTAATTTGACCTTTCCAGGACCAGAAGCTGGAGGACAGTACTTGTCAGGCCTGACTGCGTATCTCTACCCATCCCCAGAGAGGAGGAAAGACAATGGCTTCTTCTCTCCTTCACAAAGGGAACTTACAATTAAATACTGTTTACTCACATTTCTGGCCTTTTAAAACCCTATAATTCTAGAATCTTCCCAGGTAAAAAGGCTCTCGTAGAACAGAGGTTGCAAATTGGCAGCTTGGAATACACTCTACTCACAGCTTGAGTTTTATTTGGCTGTAGAAGGTCAGCCAGAAGAGTATTTTAGTTTCCTTTTAACTGCTTGGTTGCATTTGAAGATCAGAAGAGATCAGCCGGGCTCAGTGGCTCAGCCTGTAATCCCGCGCCTTTGGGAGGCTGAGGTGAGTGGATTGCCTGAGCCCACGGGTTCGAGACCCGCCTGGGCAGCAATACCTCATCTCTACAATAAATCAAAAAATCAGCCAGGCATGGTAGCGCATGCCTGTAATTCTGCCTACTCGGAAGGCTGAGGTGGAAGGATCGCTGAAGCCCAGCAGGTCGAGACTGTGCACTCCAGTCTGGGCGACAGAGTGAGACTCCAACTTAACAACAACAAAAAAAGAAAATCAGAAGAGTTCACATAATGATAACAGATCTCCAGTTTTTCTGGAAAATCAGACATTCAGGTAGCACTGGCTCCCTTTCTTGTCTGGCACCATGGAAAGGAATTGCCACCATTCCTGTTATTAGAAGAAGTTTGAGTCTCTCAGGTTCACAGTCCCTATCACTCCCTAGAACCCTTTCCATTTGACTGATGTCTGATGTGCATTATCTGCCTGGTTCTGCCGAAGAGAGAGAGAGAGAGAGAGAGAGAGAGAGAGAGCGCGCGCACTTGGTGGTTATTGCTCAGAAACACTGTGGATATTGAAGTATCAGAGCCAGTTTGAGATGGGCAAGTAACTAGGCTCAGCATCTGATTAATTCAAGCATCCAAATCTACATGGGCCCCAGGACCAAACAAGATCTTTAACAGGAATGTGAGCCACTCTTTTCAAAATATCAGTCTCTTTCAGGCCCAGGACAGACTGGAGAGACATGCCTTCCTCTTGCTACCATCTATAGTCTTATGGAAAAGGGTAGGGTATGAATTTCACTGTAACCTTCTCATAGATTTTTTTTTCTAGCTGATCCTAAGCATGAGTCCAACTCATTAGCTTTGGCGGTGTACACCGGTATTTAGGGAAATCAGGTCGCAGGAAACCGTATGTGTATATAGGCACGGATATATTTATATTTTAAATTCATCAGGGTTTCTTAAATGCAAAAGCAATTCTGCTGTCACAGAGAAACAGCATGGCAGAATATTCGGCAGCCGGGATTTTAAATAAAACATGCTTTTTCTTCATAATTAATATAACAAGCTTTCCTGGCTTAGGACTTGGCAAAGATCCCAGGAAAAATGGCGGGGGAAGGGGGCTGGTGTGACGTGCCTGTGACCTGACAAAGAAGTTCCAGGAAAAGTTTGTGCTGAGTGAGTTCTCCTTAGTCAGCCCCTCCCCCAGGGGTACACTCAGTGATTTGCAAAACAAAACAAACTCACTGACAACCATGGCTAGTAATAGTAATAGTGATAATAATAATAATGGCAGCAGCAACCATTTATTAAGTCTCCACCATAGGCCAGAAACTATATGCTTTATGTTTATTACCTTCCCCCAAACACCAATATTATTAGCTTTTTACTGATAAGAAACTAGCCAGTACACTTTTTACTGATAAGAAACTAGCCTCCAGCACTTTGGGAGGTTGAGGCGGGAAGGACAGCTGAGGCCAGGAGTTTGAAACCAGCCTGGGCAACATAGCAAGACCCCATCTCTACCAAAAAATTTAAACAGTTAACCAGGCATAGTGGCACACACCTGCAATCCTAGCTACTCTGGAAGCTGAGGCAGGAGGATGGCTTGAGCTTAGGAGTTCGAGGCTGCAGTGAGCTATGTTTGCACTACTTCACTCCAACTTGGAGGACAGAGTAAGACCCTGTCTCAAAAAAACAACAAGCACAAATCAAACAAAAAAAACCCACTTAAGCTATAGAGAAGTTGTTGATGAAAAGAAGCCAAACTGCAAATATTTAACGGGGTTTATTCTTGAGCCAAACCTGAGGACTAAGTCCAGATACACCCATCCTCAGGAGGTCGTGAGAACGAGTGCCCACTGTGGCTGAATGGTGGCTCCGTTATATACGCTTTAGGGTGGCAAAAGTTACAAAAATCGTAAACTAATACATGTGAAATTCTCATTGGTTTGGCCCAGGAAGGAAGGACATTTTCATGTGGGGGCTTGTAGGTCATAGGCAGGTTCAAAGATTTTTTGACTGGTAATATATAGCTCTTATTAGGAAATAAGATGTTGCTGGGTATGGTGGCTCATGCCTGTAACCTCAGCACTTTGGGAGTCAGAGGCGAGAGGATTGCTTGAGACTAGCCCAGGCAACATGGCGAGACCTCGTCTCTATAATAAATCAAAAAAGTTAGCCAGGCATGGTGGTGAGTGCCTGTGGTTGCAGCTACTTGGAAGATTGAGGTGGAAGGATCACCTAAGCCCAGCAAGTAGAGGCTGCGGTAACTGTGAGCATGCCACTGCACTCTAGCCTGGGTAGCAGAGTAGAGGCTCCAACTCAGAAAAAAACAAAAGATGCTTTGCTGAAACAAAGGCTGAAAAGACTCTAGGTTTGTTGCTATGTAGATGAAGTCCTATATGTGACAGACTTCAGGGAGGATAGATAAATGTCTTACAAGGTTCCCAGAGTCTGGGAATTCACAAAAGATGGCTTTTTGTGACCACAAGCCTTCTTTATTTGCTATGTTATGCCAGAGTCAGATTGGAAAGCAGACTTTAGTATATAGGGTAATAAAACCCTGGCTGGTGAACCTTTCTCAGGCAGTGGCTCCCCAAATATTTTAGTTAGGAATTTGGGTAAGATAAAAAAATTGGTCAGGCTTGGTCCTCAAAGCTAAGTAATCTGCCCAAGATGGCACCCCTGGAAGGTCACAGAGCTGAGATTCAACATCTGTCTTGAATGCCAGGTCTGCTGATAACCACTGTGGTCTAGATTGTCATGTCAGGCACTGCCAAGACAAACAAACTGGTTCAGGGTGGTATCAAAGGTGCCAGACTGGGCATTGGCCTCAGATTCCACCTTCCAGCAGGAGATAAGGCCACTCCCACTGGAGATTCCCTTAACAGCCCTGAAGCTTAGCTTTGTGACACAAGAAGGAATCAACTAAGCAATCAGTTCAGTGTTTCCAAAACCTGAGTAATGAATGAATCCATCTTCACAAGTTTTGCCAAAGCCCAAATTTGTTTCTTAATACTTTTGTTAAATAGATGAACCTTTTCTCTGCCTAAATTTATTTTTATTTTATTATTTATTTATTTTTGAGGGTCTCCCTCCCTCACTCAGACTGGAGTGCAGTAGCGTGATTCTGGCTCGACCTCCTGTGCTCAGGTGACCCTTCTGCCTCAGGCTCCCGAGTAGCTGGGACTACAAGTGCATACCACCACACCCAGATAATTTTTCTTATTTTTATTTTTTGTAGAGATAGGGTCTCACTATATTGCTCAGGCTGGTCTCAAACTCCTGGGCTCAAACAATACTCTTGCCTCAGTCTTCCAAAGTGCTGGGATTACAGGCGTAAGCCACCACACTTGACCATAATTTATTTTTTATTTATTTTTATTTTTTTTCGAGTTGGAGTCTTACTCTGTTTCCCATGCTGGAGTGCAGTGGCACGCTAATGGCCACCATGGCCTCGACCTGCTGGGCTCAAATGATCCTCCCGCTTCAGTCTTCTAAGTAACTGGAACTACAGGCCTGCGCCACCACGCCTGGCAAATTTTTTTGATTTACTGTAGAGATGAGGTCTCGCCAAGTTGCCCAGGTTGGTCTCAAACCCGTGGGTTCAGACAATCCTTTCATCTTGGCCTCCCAAAGTGCTGGGATTATAGGTGTGAGTCATCATGCCCGGCCCATAATTTATTTTTACAGGAAATTGTCACTAGTGTAAAGAAAGCAAAGCGATGTCATTGAATTCTAGCTGGCTGAGTTGTCATGCTAAAGCTCTGAGCCACCCGGCAGTCAGCTTCCTCCTTGTTAGAAGGAGGAGGATAGAGACATAGCAGTACTTTCCTGAGCCTTTCCCCCTGGTGGGATTGGAAGGGTTTAAGCCTGAGGTGGGAATGACTTTCTCAAGCTGTGTATTTTCTTTTCTTTCTTTCTTTCTTTTTTTTTTAATTAGCTGGACATGGTGGCACATGCCGGAGACCAGCTCCAGCCAGGTACAGGGTACCCCAAAGGTGGAGACGGCGTCGGCGATTGGTGGGAAGAAGAAAGAGAGAAAGAGATAGAGATAGAGATGGGGGGGGAAGAAAGAAAGAAAGAAAGAAAGAAAGAGACTGGACTCCAGTCTAGTGCAGAAGCCCTTTTTTTTTTTTTTGAGTTGGAGTCTCATTCTGTCCCCCAGGCTGGAGTGCAGTGGCATGCTCCCAGCCATTGCAACCTCGACCTGCTGGGCTCAGATGATCCTTCTGCCTCGGCCTTACAAGTAGCTGGAACTACAGGTATGTGCTTCCAAGCCTGGCTAATTTTTTATTTATTGTAGAGACGAGACCTTACCATATGGCCCAGGCTGGTCTCGAACCGGTGGGCTCAGGCAATCATCTCACCTCGGCCTCCCAAAGTGCTGGGATTATAGACTTGAGCCACCGCGTCCAGCCAAACTGTGTATTTTCACACTGTGATTTCATGCCCCGACCAGACACCACTTAAATCAATTCAAACACCACCCTTTGTTCTTGTCCCATGCCATGGAAAGCACAGCCACCATGGTGGTTCTGGCTCCCAGCAGTGGGCAGTGACTTTTCTGAAGCCCTGGTTGTTGGCTAGGACCAACTGGCCAAGAGGAGTAATGTGGGGGCTGTGCCCCTATGGCAGGCCTTACACTCAGCTGGTCTTTGGTTACCTACTTATTTACCTTTTTTGTTTTGAGTCAGGGTGTCACTCTGTCACCCACACTGGAGTGCAGTGGCATGATCATGGCTCAGAAGATCCTGGGCTCAGAAGATCCTCCTGCTTTAGCCTCCAGAGTAGCTGGGACTACAGGTGTGCACCACTACACTCGGCTAATTTTTCTGATTTTTTGATTTTTTTGTAGGGATGAGTTCTTGCTATGTTGTCCAGTCTGGTTTCAAACTCCTAGTCTCAAGCAATCCTTCCACCTCATCTTCTCAAAGTGTTGGGATTACAGGCATGAGCCACCACCCCTGGCTTCCCTTTTTTTTTTTTTTTTGAGTCCAGGTCTGTCAGGTATGAGCTACCTTGCTCAGCCTTGTTTGCCTTTTTTTTGTTGAGTTGGAGTCTCACTCTGTTGTCCAGATTGGAGTGCAGTGGTGGTTCCGGCCACCGCAGCCTCAACCTGCTGGGCTCCAGCGATCCTTCCGCCTCAGCCTTCCAAGTAGCCAGAACTACAGGCACGTGCTACCACGCCCGCCTGATTTTTTGATTTATTGTTGAGATGAGGTCTCGCCAAGTTGCCCAGGCAGGTCTCGAACCCACGGTCTCAGGCAATTCACTCACCTCAGTCACCCAAAGGCACAGGATTACAGGCTGAGCCACTGAGTCTGGCTGTTTGCCTTTTTAAAGGGCTCCCAAGTGCATTATCACATCCAGAAATGAGTATTTTTATCCAATCTCCTTGTTCTGGATGGTTTCACTCCTTAACCTTCTTCCCCCAAGTCTGTTTGACCTAAGTTCTTGGGAAGACCCATTTATACAGATATTTCTCATCAAGTACTCACTTGAAGAGCAACCTTTGCAGATGCCATGCTGCCCCTGGGCAGCCAGATTTCCTTGACTAAAACACTGGATGGGTAAAGGAATTCTTACTGTTATAACTGGGAAAACTGAGGCATGGAGAGAGGGCACAGAAAAAGAGATAGGCCCTGAAACTTCTTGGCCGAAAGTTTCATGCCTAAGAGACCTTAGGATAAGCCCCTCAAGTGTGGCCAAAGGCAGAGTCACCAGTGACCTGGTTGAAAATGCGGGTTCAAGACTCACCTGGGCAGCGAGACCTCATCTCTACAATAAATAAAAAAATCAGCCGGGCGTGGTAGCGCATGCCTGTAATTCCGGCTACTTGGAAGGCTGAGGCGGAAGGATCGCCGGAGCCCAGCAGGTCGAGGCTGCGGTGGCCGGGAGCGGCCACTGCACTCCAGTCTGGGCGACAGAGTGAGACTCCAACTCAAAAAAAAGAAAGAAAGAAAATGCATGTTCTGAGTCCACCCTTGACCCATGGAAGCACAATTTCTGTGGGTGGACCCAAGGTCTTTATTTTTATCAAAGCTCTCCAGATGATTTTTACACACACTGAAGTTTGAGAACTAGCATCTTTAAAATGGAAATTCCCCGGGGGTACAGATGGGACTCTGATCCTCTGTCCCCTGCCCTGTCCCCTCTCTGCCTACCACTGCCACATGAAGCTGCAGCCCAGACCTCAGTTACCCTGGCAGGGGTCCGAGTGGGCCAGCTCTGGGCTTCAGAGCAGGGAATCTGAGTCGGACACAGGTAGTCAGTGTCAGAGTCAGGAGACCAGGCTTGAGTCCCTCCCCTGCCCCAATCTGCTCAAGCCCTCACACAGCCCATTCTCCATGCTGGACCTCAGCTTCCTCCTCTTTAGATGAAGGGTCTAGGCCAGTTCCTCTCTACAGTGCCTCATGGTTGGTCACTGGGGTCCTGTGAGCGGCTTCACCCTGGTATCCAGGACAGAAACCAACCACAGGCACTGCTGGCCAGGGCCTTTTCCTGTGGCCTCCAGGTTTCTCCATTAGAGTCTTTCCCTCCTTGCTCTGAGCTTCAGGTTTAATCAAAGCCATAGGAAGCCTGTTAGTCCTGAGACTGAATCAAGGAACGCGCACGCTAAAGCAAGAAGGGGAGAATTCCCGTGCCTGTGAGGGATAGTGTGGCACCATTTCACACCTATTAGGATGGCTATCGTTTTTGAGAAATTATTGGTTTTTTCTATTATGAAGATGTGGGGTACAATTCAGGGTTAGGTATGCAAACTGAAGCATGCCCCTCCCACCCCTAGCAATTTCCCTCAACTGCCAATCCCACCCCCCACCCCTGACAGTTTCCCATTACTGCCAAACGCTTTCTTATGGTATTATAATTGTTCAAAGTCCACTTATGAATGAGAACATATGGTACTCTGTTCTTTGTTTCTGTGATAGATCACTAAGGATGATCGACTCCAAATCCATCCAAGTTGCTGCAAAGTCCATATATTTGTCCCTCTTTATGGCTGCTTAGTATTCCATTGTGTTTATGTACCACATTTTCTTTATCCAGTCCAGCTTCAATGGGCATCATGGTTGGTTCCATGTTTTTGCTATTGTGAATAGAGTTGCAACAATCTTTTTTCCCTCATGCTTCTTGCTATTGTGAATAATGCTGCAATAAACAGGTATCTTTTTTGTAGAATGATTTGAGTGCAGATATCTTTTTTCCCCCATGTTTCTTGCTATTGTGAATAATGCTGCAATAAACAGGTATCTTTTTTGTAGAATGATTTGAGTTCCTCCAGGTGTATTCCTAATAGGGGAATTGCTGGGTCATATGGTAGGTCAATTTCTAGTTCTTTCAGAAATTGCCGCACTGTCTTCCAAAGAGGTTGCACTAGTTTGTATTCTCACCAACAGTGTAGAAGCGTTCGTTTTTCTCCACATCGTCACTGGCATCTCTTGTTGTTTGTTTTATTAATGATGGCCATTCTTGCAGGGGTTAGGTGGTATCTCAACATGGTTTTGATTTGCATTTCTCTGATGATGAGTGAGACTGAGCACTTTTTCATGTGTCTGTTGGCTGCCTGTATATTTTCTTCTGAGAAGTGTCTATTCATGCCTTTTGCCCACTTTTTAAAGGGGCTGTTTGTTTTTTTCCTTTCGGCGCATTTGAGTTCCTTGTAGATCCTGGATGTTAGGCCTTTGTCAGATATACAGTTGGCAAATATTTTTTCCCATTCTGTGGGCTGTCTCCCTGCTCTCTTGATGGTTTCTTTTGCTTTTCAGAAGCTCATTAGTTTGATGAGGTCCCACTTGTCTATCTTATTTCTTAAGGTATTGACCTTTAGGGTTCTGAACAGGAAATGGTTCCCAGTTCCAATTTCCATAAGGGTGTCTCCTGCATTTTCTAAGATTCTTATAGTTTGAGGTTTTATGTTTAGGTCTTTGATCCATTTAGAGTTAATTTTTTTGTATGGTGATAGGTAGGGGTCCTGTTTCAATCTTCTGCATATGGTCATGGATGGCTATCATTTTTAAACATGGAAAGTAACGAGTGTTGGTGAGAGTGTGGAGAGAATGGAATTCTCCGGCATTGCTGGTGAGAATGTGAAATGGTGCTGCTGTGGAAAATGGTATGGCCAGTCCCCAAAAAGTTAAGTATAGAACTACCATGTGACCTAGCAATTCCACACCTAGGTATATATCCAAAAAAATCAAAAGCAGAGACTTGAACAGATGTCTGTATACCAATGTTCACAGCAGCATTATCTACAATAGTCAAGAGGAGTGAATAACCCAAGGGTTCATAAACACATGATGCATAAACAATGTGTGGTAGATAGATAGATAGATGCATACATACATACATACATACATAGATACATAGATGATATAGGTAGATAGATGATAGATAATAGATAGATCAGATCGATGATAAATAGATTGGATAGATGATAGATTATCTAGAGATAGATTATGGTAGATGAATAGATAATAGATGATAGATTAGATAATCTAGAGATAGATAATAGATGATGTAGATGGATAGATAAGATAGATGGACAGATCAGATAATAGACTAGCTAGAGATAGGTAGATAAGATAAATAGATTAGATAGATAATAGAGTACAGGTAGATAGATTCGATGATAGATGGATACATAGATAAGACAGACAGATATACAGATGATAGATAATAGATTAGGTAGATAGACAGATAGAGAGATAGATAATGAAATACTCTTCAGCCATAAAAAGGAAGGAAAGTTTGATATATGCTACATGGTGGAGCTTGAAAACATCATGGATGGTGAAATAAGTCATTCACAGAAGGACAAACATTATAGGATTCCAGTTCTGTGAGGGACCTAGAATTCGCAAATTTACAGAGACAGAAAATAAAATAAAGGTTAGCAGAGGCTGGGGGCCGGAGAAGTTATTGTTTAATGGGTACAGTTTATGTTGAGGATAATGAAAACGTTTGGCGTATGGGTAGTGGTGATGAGTACACAACACTGTGAATGTAGTTAGTGCCACTGAATGGTAACGTACACATGTTTAAAACAATAAGTAGTGTGTTATGTACCTTTTACCACCATTTTCAAATAAAAGGACTGAGGAGCTTGGCACAACTGCTGATCCTAGTGTCTTCTAGGATGAGGTTGGTCATGGAGGAAGCAGGGAGGGACAGAGAGAAAAGGATCCTGTGTCTCCGAGTCCTGCTGAAGTACAGTGTAATGTCCTTGGAGGTGGGGTGGGGGGCATACAGATGGGGGATATACAGGCAAGGGACGATAGGTCTAATCTATTTTGTCCCATCTTTAATCCAGGGATTATTTCAACTCCAGTTGAAATGACATAGCTCACATTTTCATCAGGGGCCAGGGCAGGAGGATGGCATGAGGCAACATTTGACCTGGACACTGGCAACTCCTGTCCTCTGCCACCCCACCACTTGTTCTGGCCTTGAGCGCTTTGTCCAGCAGTGGGAATTGGCCCTGCTGACCAGTACACACCCTGTCCACTTTCGAGCTGTAGCTGCAGCCTCACTTGGCTATGGTGCAGAGTTCTCTCCTGCCCAGTTGCCCCGAGGAGTAACGCAATGCTTCCCTGGTGGTCCATGACATCTGGTCTACCACTAGGTCCGTGGTAGACCATCCTGGAGGAAGGGATGGCTATGATTAGAGTCCCAACCTTTAACCTACCAGACGAAAGACTTCTCTGCTCTTAGTTCATTCTGAGCTGAGCCTCTGTCTCCAAACGACAGATTTAGCCCCACCTCCCCTCCCTACTGCCTCCTGATCCTCTGAGAACATTTTCCATTAACTAATTCCTGGAACATATCAACTCGGGCTTTAAAGCTTTCTGTTTTGTTTTCCAGGAAGGTTTGGAATTCTGAAAGGCAGAGGAAGAATCTGAGTTGAAATAGTATACAGTACTGGATTAAAGATGGGGCAAAATGGACTAGATCTATAGTCCCTCCCCACCTCCAAGGAGATGACACATAAATCAGTAGGGCCCAGAGAGAGACACAGGATCCTTCTCTCTCTTCCCCTCCCTGCCTTTCTCTCTAACCAAACTTATCCTGGAAGATATCAGCGCTTGAGACAAGCTGGCTGGTGGCTGGGCAAGTTAAACATTGCTGAGGGCCTGCTGCTAACCTCAGGAAGTGTTCCAGCCTAGCAAACTGGCTGCACTCTCCTTGGAGTCAATCAGAGACAGAAGGCAGAGGGCTGGGATAACCGGGCATTTCATCTGAAATGAAAATGAAATCAGGGAGCCAGTTGGTACATTCACTCAAAAAAAAAACCCACTTGCTCCCCAAAGGCACATCTTACTCAGAATTTATACTCCATAGCCCCTACCCGCCCCCAAGGCTAAATCAACAACCACATGACTCAAGATCTCCTAATCCCCTAGACTGAATTAACAAGGCCTACAGCAATTTTGGCATAACCTAAGATAGGAATGGGAAGCTGCAACAGTCAAAGAAGCTACCTTTGGATAAGGTACCTTTGGATAAACAACTTTGAATCAAACATGAGAAATATAAGAAACCCCCATTCCCAGACCCTTGGTCTGTAACAGAAGGACAGTGTCCTGAGCCATGGACCCATTGAGAAAGCCCTGAGTGGAGTAGAAGAACCAACAGTTGCATCTAGAATGGTCTCTCTAAATCTACTTCAAAGCACATACCTTTCCACACACAAGAAACAGCTGTGCCCAGCCCCCTAAGAGTCACTGGCCCAGCATGGCCCAAGTGCCATTTTAGCCCTGCTAAAACTAGGAATGAACATGGTGAGAGATGTAGGCAATGGCTTGTATGCCTTTCCATCTGGGTGGAGATATTTGTTAAGATGTGTTTGCCTCGGTGGACTGGCTGAGTCCCGATCTGACTTTTGTGTACTCTCCCCAGCCCTCCCTGTGGCCTGGGCCAGTCTAGACAGGCCTTTTAATAAAGCTTTCCAGTAAGAGGGCCCCTAAGTGAGCTCAATACCCTGCCTCTCTTAAGTTGGGGAGCTCTTCTGTTTGCGTCTGCATTTTTTCGTTTCCATCTATGCATGCCGTGGTTCCCTCTTCCCTCCCAGCAATGGTGATTAAGAGCAAGGACTCTGGCGGAAGACTATCGTGTCCTGGTTCCAGCATTTACTAGCTGAGTGATTTAGGGCAACTTAATCTCTGCAAACCTCAGTTTTCTCATCTCTGTAATGGACATAATTATAACACCTAAATTATCAAGTGTTGTGTGCAACAAACAAGACAAAATACATGTAATGTAGCACAGTCCTTGGCACTGTTAGCTCCTAATAGGTGTTGACAGAGATCTCTGTTCTCTCCTTTTCAGTTATCTCTTCCTCCTCCTGCATTGATCTTCCTCTGTTGTTTTTTGTTTTGTTTTGTTGTTTTTTTGAGACAGGGTTTCAGTCTGTGACCCAGGCTGGAGTGCAGTGACAGGTCTGGGTTCAGGAAATCCTCCTGCTTCAGGCCCCCTAATAACTGGGACTACAGGTGCCTGGCTAATTTTTCTATTTTTTGTAGACACAGAGTCTTGCTTTGTTGCCCAGGCTGGTCTCAAACATCTGGGCTCAAGCAATCCTCCTGCCTCAGCCTCCCAAAGAGCTGGGATTACAGGTCTGAGCTACCCCTCTTTGGATTTGCAAGTCCCAGGAGTCAGGGTTATTCTATCATTTTCCTGTCTCCATAGAAAGAGTGCATAGAATGATGAGATGAAAGGATGCAGCTATTGTGCTCATCTCTCCCACCCACCATCATCCAGGTTAAGTTCAGGGATCCAGAAGTGGGGTATACATAACCTGTGGGCTTTTCCTTTGTGGGCCCCAGATATCCAACCTGGTGTTTGGGCTGCCAGCTTCTACATTGGACCGTGGTCTCTTTCTGTGGGTGGACACAGTGAGTCACAAAATGAGGGACTTGCTTTGGTTCCCTGTGACCCCCTGCGCACAGCCCACGCTGCACAACCGGGCAGCAACCTCTCAGGTTCCCTGAAAACCCAGCCCAGAAAGTCTTTCTTTTTGTTTGGTTTTCCTCGGCTTGCCAGCTCCTAGGAAGGGCACGTCTGCCACCTGCTGGCTGTGGGCAGCATGGCACCTGGCTTTCCCTCAGGTTCCAGCTAAGAGCCAAGATGTGGGACTCTGGCCCGGCCTTGACGAAGGAGAGTCCCCAAAGTCCTTTCTCCTGTCCTGCCCTCTTCTCAAGGCATGGCCTACCCTATTCAGCGTGAGGAGAATTCACAGGGAGCCTCTTTAGGAATGGGTGGAGACGGGGGAGAGGGAAAGGTCCTGCCTTGAGGACAACACGGTGGAGGGAAGGTGAGGCCAGGTGCTAGGACAAGGACCAAGGCACAGTTGATTGGCTGTGATGAGAGGGAGAGTGAAGGGGGGCACCTTTGTCCTTGGGTCCCCTCCTGCCCCTCCTGCCCTCCCTGGCACCCATTCCCAGAGGTGTCCATTTTTAGATGCTCCCTGTCAAGCACCTCAGACCCGGGAGCACCCTTGGGCCTGAGTTGCCCTTCCTCTGCCAGGCCTCCCGCTGTTGACTTCCACCCTCACCCCCACACAGAACACCCATCCTGTCTCACTGCCTGCACAAACAGGGCTGGGCCTGGAGGTCATTAGACAGAGGCACATTTCCAGATAACCAGTGGCCTCTCTTTTTTATGCTGCCTTCCTTTTCCCTCTCCAACACTTTGTTTTGTAATTTTTTAGACATACAGAACAGTGGAAAAAATAATACGGTGAATATTCTCCACTCACAGGCCAGGCACAGTGGCTCAGGCCTGTAATCCCAGCACTTAAGGAGGCTGAAACAAGAGGATTGCCTGAGCCCAGGAATTCGAGACCAGCCTGGACAACTTGGCAATGCCTGGTCACTACAATAAATAAAAAAATTAGCCAGGAGTGGTGGTGCATGCTTGTAGTCTTAGCTACTTGGAAGGCTGAGGTGAGCTTAGTAGGTAGAGGTTATGAAGCTGTGAGCTTGCCACTGCACTCTAGCTTGGGAGATAGAGTAAGACTCCAACTCAAAAAATAAAAAAAGCAAACAAAAACTTCACCTAGATAGATGCAACCCTTGTTAACACTTTACCACATTTGTGTGTGTGTACATATATACATATTATATATATATATTTGTTTTATTTTTTGTTTGCTAAATCATTTGCAAGTAATGACATCACCCTAAATACTTCACCATGTATCTTTAAGAATGAGCCATTTGCCGGGCTCGGTGGCTCAGCCTGTAATCCTGCGCCTTTGGGAGGCTGAGGTGAGTGGATTGCCTGAGCCTGCGGGTTCGAGACCCACCTGGGCAGTGAGACTTCATCTCGACAATAAATCAAAAAATCAGCCGGGCATGGTAGTGCATGCCTGTAATTCCGGCTACTCAGAAGGCTGAGGCAGAAGGATCGCCAGAGCCCAGCAGGTCAAGGCTGCGGTGTCCGGGAGCAGCCACTGCACTCCAGTCTGGGCGACAGAGTGAGACTCCAACTCAAAAAAAAAAAAAAAAAGAATAAGCCATTTTCCTATAGAACCACAATACCATATTTCACTCTCAAGACTTTCAACATTGATACAATAATACTATTTATTATAAGTCTGTATTCAAGTTTTTCGATTGTCTCAGTGTCTTAGTCCATTTTTTGTTGCCATAAAAGAATATGTGAGGCTGTGTAATTTATAAAGGAAAGAGGGTTTTTTGGCTCACGATTCTGAGAGCTGGAAAGTCCAGGACTGGGCAGCTGTGTCTGGTGAGGGCCTCAGGCTGCTTCCACTCTTAGCTAAGGCAAAAGAGGGCCAGAGTGTGCAGAGATCACATGGCAAGACAGAAAGCAAGAGGCAGAGGGAAGGTGCCAGTTTTTTTGTTTTTAAACAACCAGTTTTTCCAGGAGCTAATAGAACAAGAAGTCATTTACCCGCAAGGGAGAGGGTTCATCTATTCACTCAGGATCCTCCCTCATGGCCCTGACCAATCCCATTAAGCCCTACCTCCAACATTGGGGATTAAATTTCAACACAAGGTTCTGAGGGAGCAAATATCCAGACAATATCCATAGCACTCAATAATGGCCTTTATACATAAAAAAAAAATCCAAGATCCAACTAAGACTTCCACACTGCCTTCAATTGTCATGACCTTTGATAAAAAATGCTTCTCACTTCTGCCATATTTTTCATCTTTTATGACATTGACATTTTTGTGGAGTCCAGACTAATTGTTTTGTAGAAGGCCCACAATTGGGCAGGTGCTGTGGTTCAAACCTGTAATCCCAGCACTTTGGGAGGCCGAGGTGAGAGGACTGCCTGAGTCCACGGGATTGAGATCAGCCTGGGCAACTTGGCAGGGCCTCATCTCTACAGTAAATTAAAAAAATAAGCTGGGCACAATAGTGCATGCCTGTAGTTCCAGTTACTTGAAAGGCTGAGGCGGAAGAATTGCCTGAGCCCAGCAGGTTGAGGCTGCGATGGCCGTGAGTGTGCCACGGCACTCCAGCCTGGGCAACAGAATGAGACTTCGACTCAAAAAAAAAAGAGTGCCCACAGTTTGGGTCTGCCAAACTTCCTCATGAGGAGATTCAGGATAAGCATTTTGCCTAGAATACTGATGCTGTGTCCTAGGTACATCGTATTAGGACGCGGTCTTTCTTTTTGTTTCTCTTTTCTTTTTTTTCTTTTGAGTTGGAATCTCACTCTGTCACCCAGACTGGAGTGCAGTGG